>NW_027142831.1:0-5000 GCF_026170545.1 Melanerpes formicivorus
TTCCATGGTCGGATAAGAAAAAGGAAGGGAAAGTTGTTGTTGAGAGAGATTGAACGTCCACCCGGCCGGCGGACCGGGGCCGTCCGGGGCCGTCCGGGGATGCCGGCTTCCGGCACGGGGTCCCGGCCGCGGCCGGAGCGGCTCGAATCCCCGCGGTCCCGGCAGCAGCCGGAGCCGCTCGCCGTTCGGGCTCCCGGCACCCTACAGATCCGGCGACTCGTTCGCGGGCGGCGGGGGGAGGCAGTGGAGGGGGTGCGGGCAGAAGCGGCCGCGGAGGCGGAGGGGGGGGGGGGCTCGAAGACAGCCGGCAGCCGCTTCGGTGAACGTCACCCGGGAGGCGACCGGGACCGGCCCGGGAAGCCATCGTCCGGCCCCGGATCCCGGCCGCGGCCGGACCGGCTCGAAGCCCCGCGGCCCCGGCACGGGGGAGGCCCAAAGACTGGCGGCAGCCGCTTCGCTGAACGTCACCCGGCCGGCGACCGGGGCCGTCCCGGGGCCGTCCCGGGATGCCGGCTTCCGGCACGGGGTCCCGGCCGCGGCCGGACCGGCTCGAATCCCCGCGGTCCCGGCAGCAGCCGGAGCCGCTCGCCGTTCGGGCTCCCGGCACCCTACGGATCCGCCGACTCGTTCGCCGGCGGCGGGGGGAGGCAGTGGAGGGGGTGCGGGCAGAAGCGGCAGCGGAGGCGGAGGGGGGGGGGGCTCGAAGACAGCCGGCAGCCGCTTCGGTGAACGTCACCCGGCCGGCGACCGGGGCCGTCCCGGGGCCGTCCGGGGATGCCGGCTTCCGGCACGGGGTCCCGGCCGCGGCCGGAGCGGCTCGAATCCCCGCGGTCCCGGCAGCAGCCGGAGCCGCTCGCCGTTCGGGCTCCCGGCACCCTACAGATCCGGCGACTCGTTCGCCGGCGGCGGGGGGAGGCAGTGGAGGGGGTGCGGGGAGAAGCGGCAGCGGAGGCGGAGGGGGGGGGGGGGCTCGAAGACAGCCGGCAGCCGCTTCGGTGAACGTCACCCGGCCGGCGACCGGGGCCGTCCCGGGGCCGTCCGGGGATGCCGGCTTCCGGCACGGGGTCCCGGCCGCGGCCGGAGCGGCTCGAATCCCCGCGGTCCCGGCAGCAGCCGGAGCCGCTCGCCGTTCGGGCTCCCGGCACCCTACAGATCCGGCGACTCGTTCGCCGGCGGCGGGGGGAGGCAGTGGAGGGGGTGCGGGGAGAAGCGGCAGCGGAGGCGGAGGGGGGGGGGGGGCTCGAAGACAGCCGGCAGCCGCTTCGGTGAACGTCACCCGGGAGGCGACCGGGACCGGCCCGGGAAGCCATCGTCCGGCCCGGGATCCCGGCCGCGGCCGGACCGGCTCGAATCCCCGCGGCCCCGGCACGGGGGAGGCCCAAAGACTGGCGGCAGCCGCTTCGCTGAACGTCACCCGGCCGGCGACCGGGGCCGTCCCGGGGCCGTCCCGGGATGCCGGCTTCCGGCACGGGGTCCCGGCCGCGGCCGGACCGGCTCGAATCCCCCCGGTCCCGGCAGCAGCCGGAGCCGCTCGCCGTTCGGGCTCCCGGCACCCTACGGATCCGGCGACTCGTTCGCCGGCGGCGGGGGGAGGCAGTGGAGGCGGTGCGGGGAGAAGCGGCAGCGGAGGCGGAGGGGGGGCGGGGGGGACGATAGTGGCGGGGGGCGGGGGGTGCTCGAAGGCAGCCGGCAGCCGGTTCGGTGAACATTCGCCGGGGCGGGGGGGGCGACCTGTCCGTGCCCGGGGCAGCCCCGGGAAGCCGGCAGCCAGCACGGGGTCCCGGCAGCACCTGTTCCCTGCCCTGGGACTTGCCGTGCCCGGCGGCCGGTTGCCGGGTGGGGGGAGCGATGAGAGGCGGGGCGCAGCGGCCGGGGCAGCGCCGGGCCGCAGCGGGGGGCTGGGCGGGTGGGGTAGGCGTCGAGCGGCAAGCCCTCGGCTGCAGCGAATGTTCGGCGGTGCGGGGCGGGGGGGGGACGGGACGACACGTTGGGGGCGCCGAGTCCGAGCCACCCCCGGCCCCAGGGGCGGCCGGAGGGGGAGGCCGGTGCCTGGCCCTGGGAGCTGCTGGGCGCCGGATGGCCGAGGGTGCGTCAGAAGCCGCCCGAGCGGTCGAGCAGGTCCTCCAGAAAGGCCTAGGGTGGCTTCGAGGGCCCCGGGAGCAGTCGAGGGAGGCCTCCAGGCAGGTCTGGAGTGGATGGGAGGCCTTCCAAAGCAGACAAGGGAGCCTGCAGAGCGTGCGGGGGAGGCTTCTGGTGCGGCCTGGGGTGGGACGGAAGCCTGCAGAGCGTGCGGGGGAGGCTTCTGGTGCGGCCTGGGGTGGCTGAGAAGCCTGCAGAGCGTGCGGGAGAGGCTTCTGTTGGGGCCTGGGGTGGCTGAGAAGCCTGCAGAGCGTGCGGGGGAGGCTTCTGCTGCGGCCTGGGGTGGCTGAGAAGCCTGCAGAGCGTGCGGGGGAGGCTTCTGCTGCGGCCTGGGGTGGCTGAGAAGCCTGCAGAGCGTGCGGGGGAGGCTTCTGCTGCGGCCTGGGGTGGCTGAGAAGCCTGCAGAGCGTGCGGGGGAGGCTTCTGGTGCGGCCTGGGGTGGGACGGAAGCCTGCAGAGCGTGCGGGGGAGGCTTCTGGTGCGGCCTGGGGTGGGACGGAAGCCTGCAGAGCGTGCGGGGGAGGCTTCTGGTGCGGCCTGGGGTGGGTCGGAAGCCTGCAGAGCGTGCGGGAGAGGCTTCTGCTGCGGCCTGGGGTGGGTCGGAAGCCTGCAGAGCGTGCGGGAGAGGCTTCTGTTGGGGCCTGGGGTGGCTGAGAAGCCTGCAGAGCGTGCGGGGGAGGCTTCTGCTGCGGCCTGGGGTGGCTGAGAAGCCTGCAGAGCGTGCGGGGGAGGCTTCTGCTGCGGCCTGGGGTGGCTGAGAAGCCTGCAGAGCGTGCGGGGGAGGCTTCTGGTGCGGCCTGGGGTGGCTGAGAAGCCTGCAGAGCGTGCGGGGGAGGCTTCTGGTGCGGCCTGGGGTGGGACGGAAGCCTGCAGAGCGTGCGGGGGAGGCTTCTGGTGCGGCCTGGGGTGGGTCGGAAGCCTGCAGAGCGTGCGGGAGAGGCTTCTGTTGGGGCCTGGGGTGGCTGAGAAGCCTGCAGAGCGTGCGGGGGAGGCTTCTGCTGCGGCCTGGGGTGGCTGAGAAGCCTGCAGAGCGTGCGGGGGAGGCTTCTGCTGCGGCCTGGGGTGGCTGAGAAGCCTGCAGAGCGTGCGGGGGAGGCTTCTGCTGCGGCCTGGGGTGGCTGAGAAGCCTGCAGAGCGTGCGGGGGAGGCTTCTGGTGCGGCCTGGGGTGGCTGAGAAGCCTGCAGAGCGTGCGGGGGAGGCTTCTGGTGCGGCCTGGGGTGGCTGAGAAGCCTGCAGAGCGTGCGGGGGAGGCTTCTGGTGCGGCCTGGGGTGGGACGGAAGCCTGCAGAGCATGCGGGGGAGGCTTCTGGTGCGGCCTGGGGTGGGACGGAAGCCTGCAGAGCGTGCGGGGGAGGCTTCTGGTGCGGCCTGGGGTGGGTCGGAAGCCTGCAGAGCGTGCGGGAGAGGCTTCTGCTGCGGCCTGGGGTGGGTGGGAAGCCTGCAGAGCGTGCGGGGGAGGCTTCTGGTGCGGCCTGGGGTGGCTGAGAAGCCTGAAGAGCGTGCGGGGGAGGCTTCTGGTGCGGCCTGGGGTGGCTGAGAAGCCTGAAGAGCGTGCGGGAGAGGCTTCTGGTGCGGCCTGGGGTGGCTGAGAAGCCTGCAGAGCGTGCGGGGGAGGCTTCTGGTGCGGCCTGGGGTGGCTGAGAAGCCTGAAGAGCGTGCGGGAGAGGCTTCTGCTGCGGCCTGGGGTGGCTGAGAAGCCTGCAGGGCGTGCGGGAGAGGCTTCTGCTGCGGCCTGGGGTGGCTGAGAAGCCTGCAGAGCGTGCGGGAGAGGCTTCTGGTGCGGCCTGGGGTGGGTCGGAAGCCTGCAGAGCGTGCGGGAGAGGCTTCTGCTGCGGCCTGGGGTGGGTCGGAAGCCTGCAGAGCGTGCGGGGGAGGCTTCTGCTGCGGCCTGGGGTCTCTGGGTGGCCTCTAGAGAGGTGCAAAAGACCCTCTGGGTTGGGCTGGGGTGGCTCTTGGACCCCTGCCACACAGTGGAGAGCGGCCTCCGGCCCGCCACCTGTGTCCCTGTGTGCCTGAGTGCCTGTGTCCCTGTGTCCCTGTGTCCCTGAGTGCCTGAGTGCCTGAGTGCCTGTGTCCCTGTGTCCCTGTGTCCCTGTGTCCCTGTGTGCCTGAGTGCCTGTGTCCCTGTGTCCCTGTGTCCCTGTGTCCCTGAGTGCCTGAGTGCCTGAGTGCCTGTGTCCCTGTGTCCTTGTGTCCCTGTGTCCCTGTGTCCCTGTGTGCCTGAGTGCCTGTGTCCCTGTGTCCCTGTCTGTGTACCTGTGTGCGAGAGTGTCCGGCACGCCACCCAGCGGCGGCGGGCAAGCAGGTAGGCGGGTGGGCGGGCCGGCGAGGGCCAGTGTGAGTTTGGGGGGTGGGAGGGGAGGCGGCAGCTGGAAGCGTCAGAGGAGGGGGCGTGGCTCCGGCTGGCCCCGGGAGCAGGTTCCCGGGACCGGGACCGGCTGGACCCGGCGAGTGGTTGATCCCGGGGCGGGGGGCAGAGGCGGCGGGAAGCGGCAGCTGCGTGTGCGGCGGGGGGGGTGGAGGGCGAACCGCGGCGGGAAGCGGATGCTTCAGAGCAGGTTACGGGGGCGGGGACGGACGACACCACCTGTCCCCGCCCCGGGACGGGCTGGACCCGGCGCCCTGGACCCGGCGCCGTGTACCCGCCGCCGCCCCCGCCGCCGCCCCCCTCCGCCACCCCGGGACCCCGACGTTTTTTGGCGCCCGCGCCTTTTTTTGCTCCCCGCCTGCCCGCGCTGCCCCGGGCCCTCCCCCGGGGCGGGGCGGGAGGGAGGGAGGGACGGACGGACGGGTAGCCGGGGATCTCCGAGCGCGCGCCACCAGACCGAGGCGGGTCCCGGCGGCGGCGGCGGCGGCGGCG
>NW_027142831.1:20000-27500 GCF_026170545.1 Melanerpes formicivorus
GCGTCGCTTGTTCCCTCATATACGGAACTGGAGGGCCGTCAGCTCCGCGAGCGCACAACCAGCCGACCTCCGCCCAGCGGCAGGTCGCAGAAATCACGCCGGCTTGTACGATGACGTAGGCGGAGGCAGAGCGCAACAGCGACCCCTTGGCGACAAGCGCGATCTCCGCGGAGAGCACGTCTACTCGCCGAGGGAGAGCACGTCTACTCGCCGAGGGAGAGCACGTCTACTCGCCCAGGGAGAGCACGTCTACTCGCCCAGGGAGAGCACGTCTACTCGCCCAGGGAGAGCACGTCTACTCGCCCAGGGAGAGCACGTCTACTCGCCCAGGGAGAGCACGTCTACTCGCCCAGGGAGAGCACGTCTACTCGCCCAGGGAGAGCACGTCTACTCGCCCAGGGAGAGCACGTCTACTCGCCCAGGGAGAGCACGTCTACTCGCCCAGGGAGAGCACGTCTACTCGCCGAGGGAGAGCACGTCTACTCGCCCAGGGAGAGCACGTCTACTCGCCCAGGGAGAGCACGTCTACTCGCCCAGGGAGAGCACGTCTACTCGCCGAGGGAGAGCACGTCTACTCGCCGAGGGAGAGCACGTCTACTCGCCGAGGGAGAGCACGTCTACTCGCCGAGGGAGAGCACGTCTACTCGCCGAGGGAGAGCACGTCTACCTCCCGCCTGAGGGAGAGCACGGGGGGGGGGGGGACAAAGACAGGCGGCAGCAGCTTCGGTGAACGTCACCCGGGAGGCGACCGGGGCTGTCCCGGGGCAGTCCCGGGAAGCCGGCGTCCGACACAGGGAACCGTCAGCTGCCGGACCGGGGCGAATCCCCGCGGCCACGGCAGGGGTGGGGGCTCGAAGACAGCCGGCAGCCGCTTCGGTGAACGTCACCCGGGAGGAGACTGGGGCCCTCCCGGGACCGTCCCGGGAAGACGACGTTCGGCACGAGATCCCGGCCGCGGCCGGACCGGCTCGAAGCCTCGCGGTCCCGGCAGCAGCCGGAGCCGCTCGCCGCCTCGGGCTCCCGGCCCCCTACAGATCCGGCGACTCGTTCGCGGGCGGCGGGGGGAGGCAGTGGAGGGGGTGCGGGGAGAAGCGGCAGCGGAGGCGGAGGGGGGGGGGGCTCGAAGACAGCCGGCAGCCGCTTCGGTGAACGTCACCCAGGAGGCGATCGGGGCCGTCCCGGGGCCGTCCCGGGATGCCGGCTTCCGGCACGGGGTCCCGGCCGCGGCCGGACCGGCTCGTATCCCCGCGGCTCCGGCAGGGGGGGGGGGGGCTCGAAGACAGCCGGCAGTCGCCTCGGTGAACGTCACCCGGCCGGCGACCGCGGCCGTTCCGGGGCCGTCCCGGGAAGCCTGCGACAGGCACGGGGTCCCAGCCGCGGCCGGACCGACTCGAAGCCCCGCGGCCCCGGCACGGGGGAGGCCCAAAGACTGGCGGCAGCCGCTTCGCTGAACGTCACCCGGCCGGCGACCGGGGCCGTCCCGGGGCCGTCCCGGGATGCCGGCATCCGGCACGGGGTCCCGGCCGCGGCCGGAGCGGCTCGAATCCCCGCGGTCCCGGCAGCAGCCGGAGCCGCTCGCCGTTCGGGCTCCCGGCACCCTACGGATCCGGCGACTCGTTCGCCGGCGGCGGGGGGAGGCAGTGAAGGAGGTGCGGGCAGAAGCGGCAGCGGAGGCGGAGGGGGGGGGGGGGCTCGAAGACAGCCGGCAGCCGCTTCGGAGAACGTCACCCGGCCGGCGACCGCGGCCGTTCCGGGGCCGTCCCGGGAAGCCTGCGACAGGCACGGGGTCCCGGCCTCGGCCGGACCCGCACTGGGTGCCGCCGCCTCGGGCTCTCGGGACGGTATGGATCCGCCGACTCGTTCGCCGGCGGCGGGGGGAGGCAGTGGAGGGGGTGCGGGGAGAAGCGGCAGCGGAGGCGGAGGGGGGGGGGGGCTCGAAGACAGCCGGCAGCCGCTTCGGTGAACGTCACCCGGCCGGCGACCGGGGCCGTCCCGGGGCCGTCCGGGGATGCCGGCTTCCGGCACGGGGTCCCGGCCGCGGCCGGACCGGCTCGAATCCCCGCGGTCCCGGCAGCAGCCGGAGCCGCTCGCCGTTCGGGCTCCCGGCACCCTACAGATCCGGCGACTCGTTCGCGGGCGGCGGGGGGAGGCAGTGGAGGGGGGTGCGGGCAGAAGCGGCCGCGGAGGCGGAGGGGGGGGGGGGGCTCGAAGACAGCCGGCAGCCGCTTCGGTGAACGTCACCCGGGAGGCGACCGGGACCGGCCCGGGAAGCCATCGTCCGGCCCCGGATCCCGGCCGCGGCCGGACCGGCTCGAAGCCCCGCGGCCCCGGCACGGGGGAGGCCCAAAGACTGGCGGCAGCCGCTTCGCTGAACGTCACCCGGCCGGCGACCGGGGCCGTCCCGGGGCCGTCCCGGGATGCCGGCTTCCGGCACGGGGTCCCGGCCGCGGCCGGACCGGCTCGAATCCCCGCGGTCCCGGCAGCAGCCGGAGCCGCTCGCCGTTCGGGCTCCCGGCACCCTACGGATCCGCCGACTCGTTCGCCGGCGGCGGGGGGAGGCAGTGGAGGGGGTGCGGGCAGAAGCGGCAGCGGAGGCGGAGGGGGGGGGGGCTCGAAGACAGCCGGCAGCCGCTTCGGTGAACGTCACCCGGCCGGCGACCGGGGCCGTCCCGGGGCCGTCCGGGGATGCCGGCTTCCGGCACGGGGTCCCGGCCGCGGCCGGAGCGGCTCGAATCCCCGCGGTCCCGGCAGCAGCCGGAGCCGCTCGCCGTTCGGGCTCCCGGCACCCTACAGATCCGGCGACTCGTTCGCCGGCGGCGGGGGGAGGCAGTGGAGGGGGTGCGGGGAGAGGGCTCGAAGACAGCCGGCAGCCGCTTCGGTGAACGTCACCCGGGAGGCGACCGGGACCGGCCCGGGAAGCCATCGTCCGGCCCGGGATCCCGGCCGCGGCCGGACCGGCTCGAATCCCCGCGGCCCCGGCACGGGGGAGGCCCAAAGACTGGCGGCAGCCGCTTCGCTGAACGTCACCCGGCCGGCGACCGGGGCCGTCCCGGGGCCGTCCCGGGATGCCGGCTTCCGGCACGGGGTCCCGGCCGCGGCCGGACCGGCTCGAATCCCCCCGGTCCCGGCAGCAGCCGGAGCCGCTCGCCGTTCGGGCTCCCGGCACCCTACGGATCCGGCGACTCGTTCGCCGGCGGCGGGGGGAGGCAGTGGAGGCGGTGCGGGGGAGAAGCGGCAGCGGAGGCGGAGGGGGGGCGGGGGGGACGATAGTGGCGGGGGGCGGGGGGTGCTCGAAGGCAGCCGGCAGCCGGTTCGGTGAACATTCGCCGGGGCGGGGGGGCGACCTGTCCGTGCCCGGGGCAGCCCCGGGAAGCCGGCAGCCAGCACGGGGGTCCCGGCAGCACCTGTTCCCTGCCCTGGGACTTGCCGTGCCCGGCGGCCGGTTGCCGGGTGGGGGGGAGCGATGAGAGGCGGGGCGCAGCGGCCGGGGCAGCGCCGGGCCGCAGCGGGGGGCTGGGCGGGTGGGGTAGGCGTCGAGCGGCAAGCCCTCGGCTGCAGCGAATGTTCGGCGGTGCGGGGCGGGGGGGGGACGGGACGACACGTTGGGGGCGCCGAGTCCGAGCCACCCCCGGCCCCAGGGGCGGCCGGAGGGGGAGGCCGGTGCCTGGCCCTGGGAGCTGCTGGGCGCCGGATGGCCGAGGGTGCGTCAGAAGCCGCCCGAGCGGTCGAGCAGGTCCTCCAGAAAGGCCTAGGGTGGCTTCGAGGGCCCCGGGGAGCAGTCGAGGGAGGCCTCCAGGCAGGTCTGGAGTGGATGGGAGGCCTTCCAAAGCAGACAAGGGAGCCTGCAGAGCGTGCGGGGGAGGCTTCTGGTGCGGCCTGGGGTGGGACGGAAGCCTGCAGAGCGTGCGGGGGAGGCTTCTGGTGCGGCCTGGGGTGGCTGAGAAGCCTGCAGAGCGTGCGGGAGAGGCTTCTGTTGGGGCCTGGGGTGGCTGAGAAGCCTGCAGAGCGTGCGGGGGAGGCTTCTGCTGCGGCCTGGGGTGGCTGAGAAGCCTGCAGAGCGTGCGGGGGGAGGCTTCTGCTGCGGCCTGGGGTGGCTGAGAAGCCTGCAGAGCGTGCGGGGGAGGCTTCTGCTGCGGCCTGGGGTGGCTGAGAAGCCTGCAGAGCGTGCGGGGGAGGCTTCTGGTGCGGCCTGGGGTGGGACGGAAGCCTGCAGAGCGTGCGGGGGGAGGCTTCTGGTGCGGCCTGGGGTGGGACGGAAGCCTGCAGAGCGTGCGGGGGAGGCTTCTGGTGCGGCCTGGGGTGGGTCGGAAGCCTGCAGAGCGTGCGGGGAGAGGCTTCTGCTGCGGCCTGGGGTGGGTCGGAAGCCTGCAGAGCGTGCGGGAGAGGCTTCTGTTGGGGCCTGGGGTGGCTGAGAAGCCTGCAGAGCGTGCGGGGGGAGGCTTCTGCTGCGGCCTGGGGTGGCTGAGAAGCCTGCAGAGCGTGCGGGGGAGGCTTCTGCTGCGGCCTGGGGTGGCTGAGAAGCCTGCAGAGCGTGCGGGGGAGGCTTCTGCTGCGGCCTGGAGTGGCTGAGAAGCCTGCAGAGCGTGCGGGGGAGGCTTCTGGTGCGGCCTGGGGTGGGACGGAAGCCTGCAGAGCGTGCGGGGGGAGGCTTCTGGTGCGGCCTGGGGTGGGTCGGAAGCCTGCAGAGCGTGCGGGAGAGGCTTCTGTTGGGGCCTGGGGTGGCTGAGAAGCCTGCAGAGCGTGCGGGGGAGGCTTCTGCTGCGGCCTGGGGTGGCTGAGAAGCCTGCAGAGCGTGCGGGGGAGGCTTCTGCTGCGGCCTGGGGTGGCTGAGAAGCCTGCAGAGCGTGCGGGGGAGGCTTCTGCTGCGGCCTGGGGTGGCTGAGAAGCCTGCAGAGCGTGCGGGGGAGGCTTCTGGTGCGGCCTGGGGTGGCTGAGAAGCCTGCAGAGCGTGCGGGGGAGGCTTCTGGTGCGGCCTGGGGTGGCTGAGAAGCCTGCAGAGCGTGCGGGGGAGGCTTCTGGTGCGGCCTGGGGTGGGTCGGAAGCCTGCAGAGCATGCGGGGGAGGCTTCTGGTGCGGCCTGGGGTGGGACGGAAGCCTGCAGAGCGTGCGGGGGGAGGCTTCTGGTGCGGCCTGGGGTGGGTCGGAAGCCTGCAGAGCGTGCGGGGAGAGGCTTCTGCTGCGGCCTGGGGTGGGTGGGAAGCCTGCAGAGCGTGCGGGGGAGGCTTCTGGTGCGGCCTGGGGTGGCTGAGAAGCCTGAAGAGCGTGCGGGGGGAGGCTTCTGGTGCGGCCTGGGGTGGCTGAGAAGCCTGAAGAGCGTGCGGGAGAGGCTTCTGGTGCGGCCTGGGGTGGCTGAGAAGCCTGCAGAGCGTGCGGGGGAGGCTTCTGGTGCGGCCTGGGGTGGCTGAGAAGCCTGAAGAGCGTGCGGGAGAGGCTTCTGCTGCGGCCTGGGGTGGCTGAGAAGCCTGCAGGGCGTGCGGGAGAGGCTTCTGCTGCGGCCTGGGGTGGCTGAGAAGCCTGCAGAGCGTGCGGGAGAGGCTTCTGGTGCGGCCTGGGGTGGGTCGGAAGCCTGCAGAGCGTGCGGGAGAGGCTTCTGCTGCGGCCTGGGGTGGGTCGGAAGCCTGCAGAGCGTGCGGGGGAGGCTTCTGCTGCGGCCTGGGGTCTCTGGGTGGCCTCTAGAGAGGTGCAAAAGACCCTCTGGGTTGGGCTGGGGTGGCTCTTGGACCCCTGCCACACAGTGGAGAGCGGCCTCCGGCCCGCCACCTGTGTCCCTGTGTGCCTGAGTGCCTGTGTCCCTGTGTCCCTGTGTCCCTGAGTGCCTGAGTGCCTGAGTGCCTGTGTCCCTGTGTCCCTGTGTCCCTGTGTCCCTGTGTGCCTGAGTGCCTGTGTCCCTGTGTCCCTGTGTCCCTGTGTCCCTGAGTGCCTGAGTGCCTGAGTGCCTGTGTCCCTGTGTCCTTGTGTCCCTGTGTCCCTGTGTCCCTGTGTGCCTGAGTGCCTGTGTCCCTGTGTCCCTGTCTGTGTACCTGTGTGCGAGAGTGTCCGGCACGCCACCCAGCGGCGGCGGGCAAGCAGGTAGGCGGGTGGGCGGGCCGGCGAGGGCCAGTGTGAGTTTGGGGGGGTGGGAGGGGAGGCGGCAGCTGGAAGCGTCAGAGGAGGGGGCGTGGCTCCGGCTGGCCCCGGGAGCAGGTTCCCGGGACCGGGACCGGCTGGACCCGGCGAGTGGTTGATCCCGGGGCGGGGGGCAGAGGCGGCGGGAAGCGGCAGCTGCGTGTGCGGCGGGGGGGGTGGAGGGCGAACCGCGGCGGGAAGCGGATGCTTCAGAGCAGGTTACGGGGGCGGGGACGGACGACACCACCTGTCCCCGCCCCGGGACGGGCTGGACCCGGCGCCCTGGACCCGGCGCCGTGTACCCGCCGCCGCCCCCGCCGCCGCCCCCCTCCGCCACCCCGGGACCCCGACGTTTTTTGGCGCCCGCGCCTTTTTTTGCTCCCCGCCTGCCCGCGCTGCCCCGGGCCCTCCCCCCGGGGCGGGGCGGGAGGGAGGGAGGGACGGACGGACGGGTAGCCGGGGATCTCCGAGCGCGCGCCACCAGACCGAGGCGGGGTCCCGGCGGCGGCGGGCGGCGGCGGCGGCGGCGGCGGCGGCAGCAGCAAGCGACGGCGGGGGGGGCAGGCTAGGGAGAGAGGGGGAGCGGCATGCGGTAGGGCTGGGGGGTTTGTTTCGGGGGGGAGGGGTGGGGGGGGGGTGGCAGCGGTCAGCGAGAGCGGGGAGAGGGGGAGCGGCATGCGGTAGGGCTGGGGTGTTTTTGGGGTGGGGGCGTTGGGGGGATTAGCGGGCGGGGCGGGCAGCCCAGCCAAGCGGCAAGCCGGGGGGCGGGCGAGGGCGGCTTTAGGGCCGGAGGAGCGGAGCGCAACCTCCCCCGTGCAGGCTACAGCGTGGAGAGCAGCAAGTTTTTGGGGACGGGGGACGACGGACGGGAGGGGCAGCGGCGAGAGGCTAGCTGCGGCAAGGGGCACCGGCACGGCCGCCCTAACAGCGCCGCCTCGGTCGCAGGGGTTAGAGAGCAGCCGGGCAGCCCGCGTCGCGATCCCCCCTCCAGGGGACAATGTGGGAAGGGGAAGCCGCGGCGGCTTTGGCGGGGGGTGCCCAGCTGCTAGCGGCTTCGGGGGGCAGTTAGCGGCGGCGGGGCGGGGGGAGATGGGTCGCGGCAGCGGCAAGAGATAACGGCGGGCGGGGGGGGCTCCGTGCAAAGCGGTAACGGGAGCCGGGGGGGTGTGGGGAGCTGGGGGTGGCAGCAGCGGCAAGAGGCAACGTCGGGAGGGGGGGCTCCGCGCAAACCGGTAACGGGGGCCGGGGGGTGTGGGGGGGGGCGGTGGCGGCCGCGGCAAGAGGCAACGGCAGGCGGGGGGGCTCCGCGCAAACCGGCAGCGGGGGGGGGGGCGGGGGTAGCGGCAAGAGGCAACGGCGGGAAGGGGGGGCTCCGCGCAAACCGCTAACGGGAGC
>NW_027142831.1:40000-50000 GCF_026170545.1 Melanerpes formicivorus
AGGAACCCTCGGGGACCCCACCCGGGCAGGTGAGGCCTCACGCGCGGCGCCGCTTTTAGCCCCTTTTAACTTTCGCGACGCCGCCGCCTCGCTCTCGGCTCGGCCAACCCCCGCCACACGCAGCTGCTCGCGGCCGGCACCCGCGGGTACCCGGAACCGAGGACGACACCGGCGCCTCACGCGTTTTAGGACACCTGAAAACTCACGGGGCCACGCAGCAGTCACAAAGCCGGTTGCGGTAGACCGGTCCCCGAACCCTGCCCCAGCGCCGGGGGGGAGGTGGAAAGGGGAGGATGCGGCAAGGCACGCGCCGGGCCGCTAACGCCACGGCTCCCCCCCGCTCGAGCCGCTCGGGGCTGGGGGAACGAGGACGACACCTCACACGCGACGGGAAGCGAAGTGGAAAGGAAGACCGCCCTTGCCCTGCCGGCCGGGGGCCCTTTCCGACGCGACCCGAAAGGCCTCATCGATCAACAAGGACAGAAGGAAAGGAAGCCAGCGGAGGCCCCACGGCCTCGCTCTTCTGGGACAGACACAGCCACGCGCACCCGCCACCGCCCTCGGGAGCAGCCAGCAGGCACGGGGCTCGGCGTGCGGGCAACACGCCGGAGGAGCAAACGGGGCGCCCTCCAGAGATGGGGGGGGGCAAGCTGCACCGGGCCGCACCGGCTCACAGGGCACCTCTGCCTCCCCGAAATGTGGGCTTGCATTTTCCCTCAAGCTGCACCGAGTTACATCTCCATCACGGGGCGCCCCTCTGGAGCCAGGAGGAAGCCGTGCTGGGGCACCGGCTTGCCCTCCTCCCCCCATGCCGGGCTCCATAGCGTACGAGTGGCCAGTCACCGCCGCTGGCTTTTCCCTTAGATGCCGTGCCCCCGCGGGCTGCGGCTTTGGCCATGGGGGGGAACCCCCGTGAAGAGGGTCCAGTGCTGGGAACTCTCTCTGCCCCTTACCGGGCTCTCTCTCGCCGTGCCTGGACGGGCTTGCTTTCCATTCTTGGTGGGACCGACGCCGGCACCACATCTCCCCGGCTTTCTCTGCCCCCGTGCCCCACCGGGCAAACTTCGCTTCGGGGGTTCCACACTTCGGCAGTGGCCGGCGCCAGCCACTCGTCAACTTTTTTTCTTTTCCCCGCTTTCGTTGCCGAGCCCGGGCTGGGCTCCGGCTCACGGACGAGCGAAACCCATCCAACACCGCTGAGGGTGCGCCAGCGGCCGCTCCAAACCGCCGCGCCTTTGTTCGGCCCCGCGGGTCCCCTCTCTGACCCGGGCGAAAGCCACCGAGAAGCCAGACGGACCCCTGCCCAGCCGCCTGGCGGGTGGCTTGGAGCAGCCGCTCGGCAGCGCTGCCCTGGGAGTGCTCGGCGTCGCTTGTTCCCTCATATACGGAACTGGAGGGCCGTCAGCTCCGCGAGCGCACAACCAGCCGACCTCCGCCCAGCGGCAGGTCGCAGAAATCACGCCGGCTTGTACGATGACGTAGGCGGAGGCAGAGCGCAACAGCGACCCCTTGGCGACAAGCGCGATCTCCGCGGAGAGCACGTCTACTCGCCGAGGGAGAGCACGTCTACTCGCCCAGGGAGAGCACGTCTACTCGCCCAGGGAGAGCACGTCTACTCGCCCAGGGAGAGCACGTCTACTCGCCCAGGGAGAGCACGTCTACTCGCCCAGGGAGAGCACGTCTACTCGCCCAGGGAGAGCACGTCTACTCGCCCAGGGAGAGCACGTCTACTCGCCCAGGGAGAGCACGTCTACTCGCCCAGGGAGAGCACGTCTACTCGCCCAGGGAGAGCACGTCTACTCGCCCAGGGAGAGCACGTCTACTCGCCGAGGGAGAGCACGTCTACTCGCCCAGGGAGAGCACGTCTACTCGCCCAGGGAGAGCACGTCTACTCGCCCAGGGAGAGCACGTCTACTCGCCGAGGGAGAGCACGTCTACTCGCCGAGGGAGAGCACGTCTACTCGCCGAGGGAGAGCACGTCTACTCGCCGAGGGAGAGCACGTCTACTCGCCGAGGGAGAGCACGTCTACCTCCCGCCTGAGGGAGAGCACGGGGGGGGGGGGGACAAAGACAGGCGGCAGCAGCTTCGGTGAACGTCACCCGGGAGGCGACCGGGGCTGTCCCGGGGCAGTCCCGGGAAGCCGGCGTCCGACACAGGGAACCGTCAGCTGCCGGACCGGGGCGAATCCCCGCGGCCACGGCAGGGGTGGGGGCTCGAAGACAGCCGGCAGCCGCTTCGGTGAACGTCACCCGGGAGGAGACTGGGGCCCTCCCGGGACCGTCCCGGGAAGACGACGTTCGGCACGAGATCCCGGCCGCGGCCGGACCGGCTCGAAGCCTCGCGGTCCCGGCAGCAGCCGGAGCCGCTCGCCGCCTCGGGCTCCCGGCCCCCTACAGATCTGGCGACTCGTTCGCGGGCGGCGGGGGGAGGCAGTGGAGGGGGTGCGGGGAGAAGCGGCAGCGGAGGCGGAGGGGGGGGGGGCTCGAAGACAGCCGGCAGCCGCTTCGGTGAACGTCACCCAGGAGGCGATCGGGGCCGTCCCGGGGCCGTCCCGGGATGCCGGCTTCCGGCACGGGGTCCCGGCCGCGGCCGGACCGGCTCGTATCCCCGCGGCTCCGGCAGGGGGGGGGGGGGCTCGAAGACAGCCGGCAGTCGCCTCGGTGAACGTCACCCGGCCGGCGACCGCGGCCGTTCCGGGGCCGTCCCGGGAAGCCTGCGACAGGCACGGGGTCCCAGCCGCGGCCGGACCGACTCGAAGCCCCGCGGCCCCGGCACGGGGGAGGCCCAAAGACTGGCGGCAGCCGCTTCGCTGAACGTCACCCGGCCGGCGACCGGGGCCGTCCCGGGGCCGTCCCGGGATGCCGGCATCCGGCACGGGGTCCCGGCCGCGGCCGGAGCGGCTCGAATCCCCGCGGTCCCGGCAGCAGCCGGAGCCGCTCGCCGTTCGGGCTCCCGGCACCCTACGGATCCGGCGACTCGTTCGCCGGCGGCGGGGGGAGGCAGTGAAGGAGGTGCGGGCAGAAGCGGCAGCGGAGGCGGAGGGGGGGGGGGGGGCTCGAAGACAGCCGGCAGCCGCTTCGGAGAACGTCACCCGGCCGGCGACCGCGGCCGTTCCGGGGCCGTCCCGGGAAGCCTGCGACAGGCACGGGGTCCCGGCCTCGGCCGGACCCGCACTGGGTGCCGCCGCCTCGGGCTCTCGGGACGGTATGGATCCGCCGACTCGTTCGCCGGCGGCGGGGGGGAGGCAGTGGAGGGGGTGCGGGGAGAAGCGGCAGCGGAGGCGGAGGGGGGGGGGGGCTCGAAGACAGCCGGCAGCCGCTTCGGTGAACGTCACCCGGCCGGCGACCGGGGCCGTCCCGGGGCCGTCCGGGGATGCCGGCTTCCGGCACGGGGGTCCCGGCCGCGGCCGGACCGGCTCGAATCCCCGCGGTCCCGGCAGCAGCCGGAGCCGCTCGCCGTTCGGGCTCCCGGCACCCTACAGATCCGGCGACTCGTTCGCGGGCGGCGGGGGGAGGCAGTGGAGGGGGTGCGGGCAGAAGCGGCCGCGGAGGCGGAGGGGGGGGGGGGGCTCGAAGACAGCCGGCAGCCGCTTCGGTGAACGTCACCCGGGAGGCGACCGGGACCGGCCCGGGAAGCCATCGTCCGGCCCCGGATCCCGGCCGCGGCCGGACCGGCTCGAAGCCCCGCGGCCCTGGCACGGGGGAGGCCCAAAGACTGGCGGCAGCCGCTTCGCTGAACGTCACCCGGCCGGCGACCGGGGCCGTCCCGGGGCCGTCCCGGGATGCCGGCTTCCGGCACGGGGGTCCCGGCCGCGGCCGGACCGGCTCGAATCCCCGCGGTCCCGGCAGCAGCCGGAGCCGCTCGCCGTTCGGGCTCCCGGCACCCTACGGATCCGCCGACTCGTTCGCCGGCGGCGGGGGGAGGCAGTGGAGGGGGTGCGGGCAGAAGCGGCAGCGGAGGCGGAGGGGGGGGGGGCTCGAAGACAGCCGGCAGCCGCTTCGGTGAACGTCACCCGGCCGGCGACCGGGGCCGTCCCGGGGCCGTCCGGGGATGCCGGCTTCCGGCACGGGGTCCCGGCCGCGGCCGGAGCGGCTCGAATCCCCGCGGTCCCGGCAGCAGCCGGAGCCGCTCGCCGTTCGGGCTCCCGGCACCCTACAGATCCGGCGACTCGTTCGCCGGCGGCGGGGGGAGGCAGTGGAGGGGGTGCGGGGAGAAGCGGCAGCGGAGGCGGAGGGGGGGGGGGGGCTCGAAGACAGCCGGCAGCCGCTTCGGTGAACGTCACCCGGCCGGCGACCGGGGCCGTCCCGGGGCCGTCCGGGGATGCCGGCTTCCGGCACGGGGTCCCGGCCGCGGCCGGAGCGGCTCGAATCCCCGCGGTCCCGGCAGCAGCCGGAGCCGCTCGCCGTTCGGGCTCCCGGCACCCTACAGATCCGGCGACTCGTTCGCCGGCGGCGGGGGGAGGCAGTGGAGGGGGTGCGGGGAGAAGCGGCAGCGGAGGCGGAGGGGGGGGGGGGGCTCGAAGACAGCCGGCAGCCGCTTCGGTGAACGTCACCCGGGAGGCGACCGGGACCGGCCCGGGAAGCCATCGTCCGGCCCGGGATCCCGGCCGCGGCCGGACCGGCTCGAATCCCCGCGGCCCCGGCACGGGGGAGGCCCAAAGACTGGCGGCAGCCGCTTCGCTGAACGTCACCCGGCCGGCGACCGGGGCCGTCCCGGGGCCGTCCCGGGATGCCGGCTTCCGGCACGGGGTCCCGGCCGCGGCCGGACCGGCTCGAATCCCCCCGGTCCCGGCAGCAGCCGGAGCCGCTCGCCGTTCGGGCTCCCGGCACCCTACGGATCCGGCGACTCGTTCGCCGGCGGCGGGGGGAGGCAGTGGAGGCGGTGCGGGGAGAAGCGGCAGCGGAGGCGGAGGGGGGGGCGGGGGGGGACGATAGTGGCGGGGGGCGGGGGGGTGCTCGAAGGCAGCCGGCAGCCGGTTCGGTGAACATTCGCCGGGGCGGGGGGGGCGACCTGTCCGTGCCCGGGGCAGCCCCGGGAAGCCGGCAGCCAGCACGGGGTCCCGGCAGCACCTGTTCCCTGCCCTGGGACTTGCCGTGCCCGGCGGCCGGTTGCCGGGTGGGGGGAGCGATGAGAGGCGGGGCGCAGCGGCCGGGGCAGCGCCGGGCCGCAGCGGGGGGGCTGGGCGGGTGGGGTAGGCGTCGAGCGGCAAGCCCTCGGCTGCAGCGAATGTTCGGCGGTGCGGGGCGGGGGGGGGACGGGACGACACGTTGGGGGCGCCGAGTCCGAGCCACCCCCGGCCCCAGGGGCGGCCGGAGGGGGAGGCCGGTGCCTGGCCCTGGGAGCTGCTGGGCGCCGGATGGCCGAGGGTGCGTCAGAAGCCGCCCGAGCGGTCGAGCAGGTCCTCCAGAAAGGCCTAGGGTGGCTTCGAGGGCCCCGGGAGCAGTCGAGGGAGGCCTCCAGGCAGGTCTGGAGTGGATGGGAGGCCTTCCAAAGCAGACAAGGGAGCCTGCAGAGCGTGCGGGGGAGGCTTCTGGTGCGGCCTGGGGTGGGACGGAAGCCTGCAGAGCGTGCGGGGGAGGCTTCTGGTGCGGCCTGGGGTGGCTGAGAAGCCTGCAGAGCGTGCGGGAGAGGCTTCTGTTGGGGCCTGGGGTGGCTGAGAAGCCTGCAGAGCGTGCGGGGGAGGCTTCTGCTGCGGCCTGGGGTGGCTGAGAAGCCTGCAGAGCGTGCGGGGGAGGCTTCTGCTGCGGCCTGGGGTGGCTGAGAAGCCTGCAGAGCGTGCGGGGGAGGCTTCTGCTGCGGCCTGGGGTGGCTGAGAAGCCTGCAGAGCGTGCGGGGGAGGCTTCTGGTGCGGCCTGGGGTGGGACGGAAGCCTGCAGAGCGTGCGGGGGAGGCTTCTGGTGCGGCCTGGGGTGGGACGGAAGCCTGCAGAGCGTGCGGGGGAGGCTTCTGGTGCGGCCTGGGGTGGGTCGGAAGCCTGCAGAGCGTGCGGGAGAGGCTTCTGCTGCGGCCTGGGGTGGGTCGGAAGCCTGCAGAGCGTGCGGGAGAGGCTTCTGTTGGGGCCTGGGGTGGCTGAGAAGCCTGCAGAGCGTGCGGGGGGAGGCTTCTGCTGCGGCCTGGGGTGGCTGAGAAGCCTGCAGAGCGTGCGGGGGAGGCTTCTGCTGCGGCCTGGGGTGGCTGAGAAGCCTGCAGAGCGTGCGGGGGAGGCTTCTGGTGCGGCCTGGGGTGGCTGAGAAGCCTGCAGAGCGTGCGGGGGAGGCTTCTGGTGCGGCCTGGGGTGGGACGGAAGCCTGCAGAGCGTGCGGGGGAGGCTTCTGGTGCGGCCTGGGGTGGGTCGGAAGCCTGCAGAGCGTGCGGGAGAGGCTTCTGTTGGGGCCTGGGGTGGCTGAGAAGCCTGCAGAGCGTGCGGGGGAGGCTTCTGCTGCGGCCTGGGGTGGCTGAGAAGCCTGCAGAGCGTGCGGGGGAGGCTTCTGCTGCGGCCTGGGGTGGCTGAGAAGCCTGCAGAGCGTGCGGGGGAGGCTTCTGCTGCGGCCTGGGGTGGCTGAGAAGCCTGCAGAGCGTGCGGGGGAGGCTTCTGGTGCGGCCTGGGGTGGCTGAGAAGCCTGCAGAGCGTGCGGGGGAGGCTTCTGGTGCGGCCTGGGGTGGCTGAGAAGCCTGCAGAGCGTGCGGGGGAGGCTTCTGGTGCGGCCTGGGGTGGGACGGAAGCCTGCAGAGCATGCGGGGGAGGCTTCTGGTGCGGCCTGGGGTGGGACGGAAGCCTGCAGAGCGTGCGGGGGAGGCTTCTGGTGCGGCCTGGGGTGGGTCGGAAGCCTGCAGAGCGTGCGGGAGAGGCTTCTGCTGCGGCCTGGGGTGGGTGGGAAGCCTGCAGAGCGTGCGGGGGAGGCTTCTGGTGCGGCCTGGGGTGGCTGAGAAGCCTGAAGAGCGTGCGGGGGAGGCTTCTGGTGCGGCCTGGGGTGGCTGAGAAGCCTGAAGAGCGTGCGGGAGAGGCTTCTGGTGCGGCCTGGGGTGGCTGAGAAGCCTGCAGAGCGTGCGGGGGAGGCTTCTGGTGCGGCCTGGGGTGGCTGAGAAGCCTGAAGAGCGTGCGGGAGAGGCTTCTGCTGCGGCCTGGGGTGGCTGAGAAGCCTGCAGGGCGTGCGGGAGAGGCTTCTGCTGCGGCCTGGGGTGGCTGAGAAGCCTGCAGAGCGTGCGGGAGAGGCTTCTGGTGCGGCCTGGGGTGGGTCGGAAGCCTGCAGAGCGTGCGGGAGAGGCTTCTGCTGCGGCCTGGGGTGGGTCGGAAGCCTGCAGAGCGTGCGGGGGAGGCTTCTGCTGCGGCCTGGGGTCTCTGGGTGGCCTCTAGAGAGGTGCAAAAGACCCTCTGGGTTGGGCTGGGGTGGCTCTTGGACCCCTGCCACACAGTGGAGAGCGGCCTCCGGCCCGCCACCTGTGTCCCTGTGTGCCTGAGTGCCTGTGTCCCTGTGTCCCTGTGTCCCTGAGTGCCTGAGTGCCTGAGTGCCTGTGTCCCTGTGTCCCTGTGTCCCTGTGTCCCTGTGTGCCTGAGTGCCTGTGTCCCTGTGTCCCTGTGTCCCTGTGTCCCTGAGTGCCTGAGTGCCTGAGTGCCTGTGTCCCTGTGTCCTTGTGTCCCTGTGTCCCTGTGTCCCTGTGTGCCTGAGTGCCTGTGTCCCTGTGTCCCTGTCTGTGTACCTGTGTGCGAGAGTGTCCGGCACGCCACCCAGCGGCGGCGGGCAAGCAGGTAGGCGGGTGGGCGGGCCGGCGAGGGCCAGTGTGAGTTTGGGGGGTGGGAGGGGAGGCGGCAGCTGGAAGCGTCAGAGGAGGGGGCGTGGCTCCGGCTGGCCCCGGGAGCAGGTTCCCGGGACCGGGACCGGCTGGACCCGGCGAGTGGTTGATCCCGGGGCGGGGGGCAGAGGCGGCGGGAAGCGGCAGCTGCGTGTGCGGCGGGGGGGGTGGAGGGCGAACCGCGGCGGGAAGCGGATGCTTCAGAGCAGGTTACGGGGGCGGGGACGGACGACACCACCTGTCCCCGCCCCGGGACGGGCTGGACCCGGCGCCCTGGACCCGGCGCCGTGTACCCGCCGCCGCCCCCCGCCGCCGCCCCCCTCCGCCACCCCGGGACCCCGACGTTTTTTGGCGCCCGCGCCTTTTTTTTGCTCCCCGCCTGCCCGCGCTGCCCCGGGCCCTCCCCCGGGGCGGGGCGGGAGGGAGGGAGGGACGGACGGACGGGTAGCCGGGGATCTCCGAGCGCGCGCCACCAGACCGAGGCGGGTCCCGGCGGCGGCGGCGGCGGCGGCGGCGGCGGCGGCGGCAGCAGCAAGCGACGGCGGGGGGGGGCAGGCTAGGGAGAGAGGGGGAGCGGCATGCGGTAGGGCTGGGGGGTTTGTTTCGGGGGGGAGGGGTGGGGGGGGGGTGGCAGCGGTCAGCGAGAGCGGGGAGAGGGGGAGCGGCATGCGGTAGGGCTGGGGTGTTTTTGGGGTGGGGGCGTTGGGGGGATTAGCGGGCGGGCGGGCAGCCCAGCCAAGCGGCAAGCCGGGGGGGCGGGCGAGGGCGGCTTTAGGGCCGGAGGAGCGGAGCGCAACCTCCCCCGTGCAGGCTACAGCGTGGAGAGCAGCAAGTTTTTGGGGACGGGGGACGACGGACGGGAGGGGCAGCGGCGAGAGGCTAGCTGCGGCAAGGGGCACCGGCACGGCCGCCCTAACAGCGCCGCCTCGGTCGCAGGGGTTAGAGAGCAGCCGGGCAGCCCGCGTCGCGATCCCCCCTCCAGGGGACAATGTGGGAAGGGGAAGCCGCGGCGGCTTTGGCGGGGGGGTGCCCAGCTGCTAGCGGCTTCGGGGGGCAGTTAGCGGCGGCGGGGCGGGGGGAGATGGGTCGCGGCAGCGGCAAGAGATAACGGCGGGCGGGGGGGCTCCGTGCAAAGCGGTAACGGGAGCCGGGGGGTGTGGGGAGCTGGGGGGTGGCAGCAGCGGCAAGAGGCAACGTCGGGAGGGGGGGCTCCGCGCAAACCGGTAACGGGGGCCGGGGGGTGTGGGGGGGGGCGGTGGCGGCCGCGGCAAGAGGCAACGGCAGGCGGGGGGGCTCCGCGCAAACCGGCAGCGGGGGGGGGGGGCGGGGGTAGCGGCAAGAGGCAACGGCGGGAAGGGGGGGGCTCCGCGCAAACCGCTAACGGGAGCCGGGGGGTGTGGGGAGCTGGGGGTGGCAGCAGCGGCAAGAGGCAACGTCGGGAGGGGGGGCTCCGCGCAAACCGGTAACGGGGGCCGGGGGGTGTGGGGGGGGGCGGTGGCGGCCGCGGCAAGAGGCAACGGCAGGCGGGGGGGCTCCGCGCAAACCGGCAGCGGGGGGGGGGCGGGGGGTAACGGCAAGAGGCAACGGCGGGAAGGGGGGGGCTCCGCGCAAACCGGCAGCGGGGGGGGGGCGGGGGGTAGCGGCAAGAGGCAACGGCGGGAAGGGGGGGGCTCCGCGCAAACCGGCAGCGGGGGGGGGGCGGGGGGTAGCGGCAAGAGGCAACGGCGGGAAGGGGGGGCTCCGCGCAAACCGGCAGCGGGGGGGGGGGCGGGGGGTAGCGGCAAGAGGCAACGGCGGGAAGGGGGGGCTCCGCGCAAACCGGCAGCGGGGGGGGGGGGGCGGGGGTAGCGGCAAGAGGCAACGTCGGGAGGGGGGGGCTCCGCGCAAACCGGCAGCGGGGGGGGGGCGGGGGGTAGCGGCAAGAGGCAACGTCGGGAGGGGGGGGCGCCGCGCAAACCGGCAACGGGGGGCGGGGGGGGGAGGCGGTCAGGGGCGGGGGGGAGATTTCTAGAGATGCCGGCAGACCTTCTCCCCGGAGAACAGCGCTGTTGAAGAAAAGACTGCTTCAGAACACAACCTTTAATGAAAGACGCTCGATGAAAACAACACTTAATAAAAGAAGGTTTCATGCCGACTGCCTCTCTTCATTTACGCCGCCGCGGGGGGGGGGGGGTTGGGGGCCGGGCGGGCGATACCAGGCGGCCCTCGTCCCGGGGACCACGTCTACCC
>NW_027142831.1:62500-70000 GCF_026170545.1 Melanerpes formicivorus
GAAAGGCCTCATCGATCAACAAGGACAGAAGGAAAGGAAGCCAGCGGAGGCCCCACGGCCTCGCTCTTCTGGGACAGACACAGCCACGCGCACCCGCCACCGCCCTCGGGAGCAGCCAGCAGGCACGGGGCTCGGCGTGCGGGCAACACGCCGGAGGAGCAAACGGGGCGCCCTCCAGAGATGGGGGGGGGCAAGCTGCACCGGGCCGCACCGGCTCACAGGGCACCTCTGCCTCCCCGAAATGTGGGCTTGCATTTTCCCTCAAGCTGCACCGAGTTACATCTCCATCACGGGGCGCCCCTCTGGAGCCAGGAGGAAGCCGTGCTGGGGCACCGGCTTGCCCTCCTCCCCCCATGCCGGGCTCCATAGCGTACGAGTGGCCAGTCACCGCCGCTGGCTTTTCCCTTAGATGCCGTGCCCCCGCGGGCTGCGGCTTTGGCCATGGGGGGGAACCCCCGTGAAGAGGGTCCAGTGCTGGGAACTCTCTCTGCCCCTTACCGGGCTCTCTCTCGCCGTGCCTGGACGGGCTTGCTTTCCATTCTTGGTGGGACCGACGCCGGCACCACATCTCCCCGGCTTTCTCTGCCCCCGTGCCCCACCGGGCAAACTTCGCTTCGGGGGTTCCACACTTCGGCAGTGGCCGGCGCCAGCCACTCGTCAACTTTTTTTCTTTTCCCCGCTTTCGTTGCCGAGCCCGGGCTGGGCTCCGGCTCACGGACGAGCGAAACCCATCCAACACCGCTGAGGGTGCGCCAGCGGCCGCTCCAAACCGCCGCGCCTTTGTTCGGCCCCGCGGGTCCCCTCTCTGACCCGGGCGAAAGCCACCGAGAAGCCAGACGGACCCCTGCCCAGCCGCCTGGCGGGTGGCTTGGAGCAGCCGCTCGGCAGCGCTGCCCTGGGAGTGCTCGGCGTCGCTTGTTCCCTCATATACGGAACTGGAGGGCCGTCAGCTCCGCGAGCGCACAACCAGCCGACCTCCGCCCAGCGGCAGGTCGCAGAAATCACGCCGGCTTGTACGATGACGTAGGCGGAGGCAGAGCGCAACAGCGACCCCTTGGCGACAAGCGCGATCTCCGCGGAGAGCACGTCTACTCGCCGAGGGAGAGCACGTCTACTCGCCCAGGGAGAGCACGTCTACTCGCCCAGGGAGAGCACGTCTACTCGCCCAGGGAGAGCACGTCTACTCGCCCAGGGAGAGCACGTCTACTCGCCCAGGGAGAGCACGTCTACTCGCCCAGGGAGAGCACGTCTACTCGCCCAGGGAGAGCACGTCTACTCGCCCAGGGAGAGCACGTCTACTCGCCCAGGGAGAGCACGTCTACTCGCCCAGGGAGAGCACGTCTACTCGCCCAGGGAGAGCACGTCTACTCGCCCAGGGAGAGCACGTCTACTCGCCCAGGGAGAGCACGTCTACTCGCCCAGGGAGAGCACGTCTACTCGCCCAGGGAGAGCACGTCTACTCGCCGAGGGAGAGCACGTCTACTCGCCGAGGGAGAGCACGTCTACTCGCCGAGGGAGAGCACGTCTACTCGCCGAGGGAGAGCACGTCTACTCGCCGAGGGAGAGCACGTCTACCTCCCGCCTGAGGGAGAGCACGGGGGGGGGGGGGACAAAGACAGGCGGCAGCAGCTTCGGTGAACGTCACCCGGGAGGCGACCGGGGCTGTCCCGGGGCAGTCCCGGGAAGCCGGCGTCCGACACAGGGAACCGTCAGCTGCCGGACCGGGGCGAATCCCCGCGGCCACGGCAGGGGTGGGGGCTCGAAGACAGCCGGCAGCCGCTTCGGTGAACGTCACCCGGGAGGAGACTGGGGCCCTCCCGGGACCGTCCCGGGAAGACGACGTTCGGCACGAGATCCCGGCCGCGGCCGGACCGGCTCGAAGCCTCGCGGTCCCGGCAGCAGCCGGAGCCGCTCGCCGCCTCGGGCTCCCGGCCCCCTACAGATCCGGCGACTCGTTCGCGGGCGGCGGGGGGAGGCAGTGGAGGGGGTGCGGGGAGAAGCGGCAGCGGAGGCGGAGGGGGGGGGGGCTCGAAGACAGCCGGCAGCCGCTTCGGTGAACGTCACCCAGGAGGCGATCGGGGCCGTCCCGGGGCCGTCCCGGGATGCCGGCTTCCGGCACGGGGTCCCGGCCGCGGCCGGACCGGCTCGTATCCCCGCGGCTCCGGCAGGGGGGGGGGGGGCTCGAAGACAGCCGGCAGTCGCCTCGGTGAACGTCACCCGGCCGGCGACCGCGGCCGTTCCGGGGCCGTCCCGGGAAGCCTGCGACAGGCACGGGGTCCCAGCCGCGGCCGGACCGACTCGAAGCCCCGCGGCCCCGGCACGGGGGAGGCCCAAAGACTGGCGGCAGCCGCTTCGCTGAACGTCACCCGGCCGGCGACCGGGGCCGTCCCGGGGCCGTCCCGGGATGCCGGCATCCGGCACGGGGTCCCGGCCGCGGCCGGAGCGGCTCGAATCCCCGCGGTCCCGGCAGCAGCCGGAGCCGCTCGCCGTTCGGGCTCCCGGCACCCTACGGATCCGGCGACTCGTTCGCCGGCGGCGGGGGGAGGCAGTGAAGGAGGTGCGGGCAGAAGCGGCAGCGGAGGCGGAGGGGGGGGGGGGGCTCGAAGACAGCCGGCAGCCGCTTCGGAGAACGTCACCCGGCCGGCGACCGCGGCCGTTCCGGGGCCGTCCCGGGAAGCCTGCGACAGGCACGGGGTCCCGGCCTCGGCCGGACCCGCACTGGGTGCCGCCGCCTCGGGCTCTCGGGACGGTATGGATCCGCCGACTCGTTCGCCGGCGGCGGGGGGAGGCAGTGGAGGGGGTGCGGGGAGAAGCGGCAGCGGAGGCGGAGGGGGGGGGGGGCTCGAAGACAGCCGGCAGCCGCTTCGGTGAACGTCACCCGGCCGGCGACCGGGGCCGTCCCGGGGCCGTCCGGGGATGCCGGCTTCCGGCACGGGGTCCCGGCCGCGGCCGGACCGGCTCGAATCCCCGCGGTCCCGGCAGCAGCCGGAGCCGCTCGCCGTTCGGGCTCCCGGCACCCTACAGATCCGGCGACTCGTTCGCGGGCGGCGGGGGGAGGCAGTGGAGGGGGTGCGGGCAGAAGCGGCCGCGGAGGCGGAGGGGGGGGGGGGGCTCGAAGACAGCCGGCAGCCGCTTCGGTGAACGTCACCCGGGAGGCGACCGGGACCGGCCCGGGAAGCCATCGTCCGGCCCCGGATCCCGGCCGCGGCCGGACCGGCTCGAAGCCCCGCGGCCCCGGCACGGGGGAGGCCCAAAGACTGGCGGCAGCCGCTTCGCTGAACGTCACCCGGCCGGCGACCGGGGCCGTCCCGGGGCCGTCCCGGGATGCCGGCTTCCGGCACGGGGTCCCGGCCGCGGCCGGACCGGCTCGAATCCCCGCGGTCCCGGCAGCAGCCGGAGCCGCTCGCCGTTCGGGCTCCCGGCACCCTACGGATCCGCCGACTCGTTCGCCGGCGGCGGGGGGAGGCAGTGGAGGGGGTGCGGGCAGAAGCGGCAGCGGAGGCGGAGGGGGGGGGGCTCGAAGACAGCCGGCAGCCGCTTCGGTGAACGTCACCCGGCCGGCGACCGGGGCCGTCCCGGGGCCGTCCGGGGATGCCGGCTTCCGGCACGGGGTCCCGGCCGCGGCCGGAGCGGCTCGAATCCCCGCGGTCCCGGCAGCAGCCGGAGCCGCTCGCCGTTCGGGCTCCCGGCACCCTACAGATCCGGCGACTCGTTCGCCGGCGGCGGGGGGAGGCAGTGGAGGGGGTGCGGGGAGAAGCGGCAGCGGAGGCGGAGGGGGGGGGGGGGCTCGAAGACAGCCGGCAGCCGCTTCGGTGAACGTCACCCGGCCGGCGACCGGGGCCGTCCCGGGGCCGTCCGGGGATGCCGGCTTCCGGCACGGGGTCCCGGCCGCGGCCGGAGCGGCTCGAATCCCCGCGGTCCCGGCAGCAGCCGGAGCCGCTCGCCGTTCGGGCTCCCGGCACCCTACAGATCCGGCGACTCGTTCGCCGGCGGCGGGGGGAGGCAGTGGAGGGGGTGCGGGGAGAAGCGGCAGCGGAGGCGGAGGGGGGGGGGGGGCTCGAAGACAGCCGGCAGCCGCTTCGGTGAACGTCACCCGGGAGGCGACCGGGACCGGCCCGGGAAGCCATCGTCCGGCCCGGGATCCCGGCCGCGGCCGGACCGGCTCGAATCCCCGCGGCCCCGGCACGGGGGAGGCCCAAAGACTGGCGGCAGCCGCTTCGCTGAACGTCACCCCGGCCGGCGACCGGGGCCGTCCCGGGGCCGTCCCGGGATGCCGGCTTCCGGCACGGGGTCCCGGCCGCGGCCGGACCGGCTCGAATCCCCCCGGTCCCGGCAGCAGCCGGAGCCGCTCGCCGTTCGGGCTCCCGGCACCCTACGGATCCGGCGACTCGTTCGCCGGCGGCGGGGGGAGGCAGTGGAGGCGGTGCGGGGAGAAGCGGCAGCGGAGGCGGAGGGGGGGCGGGGGGGACGATAGTGGCGGGGGGCGGGGGGTGCTCGAAGGCAGCCGGCAGCCGGTTCGGTGAACATTCGCCGGGGCGGGGGGGGCGACCTGTCCGTGCCCGGGGCAGCCCCGGGAAGCCGGCAGCCAGCACGGGGTCCCGGCAGCACCTGTTCCCTGCCCTGGGACTTGCCGTGCCCGGCGGCCGGTTGCCGGGTGGGGGGAGCGATGAGAGGCGGGGCGCAGCGGCCGGGGCAGCGCCGGGCCGCAGCGGGGGGCTGGGCGGGTGGGGTAGGCGTCGAGCGGCAAGCCCTCGGCTGCAGCGAATGTTCGGCGGTGCGGGGCGGGGGGGGGACGGGACGACACGTTGGGGGGCGCCGAGTCCGAGCCACCCCCGGCCCCAGGGGCGGCCGGAGGGGGAGGCCGGTGCCTGGCCCTGGGAGCTGCTGGGCGCCGGATGGCCGAGGGTGCGTCAGAAGCCGCCCGAGCGGTCGAGCAGGTCCTCCAGAAAGGCCTAGGGTGGCTTCGAGGGCCCCGGGAGCAGTCGAGGGAGGCCTCCAGGCAGGTCTGGAGTGGATGGGAGGCCTTCCAAAGCAGACAAGGGAGCCTGCAGAGCGTGCGGGGGAGGCTTCTGGTGCGGCCTGGGGTGGGACGGAAGCCTGCAGAGCGTGCGGGGGAGGCTTCTGGTGCGGCCTGGGGTGGCTGAGAAGCCTGCAGAGCGTGCGGGAGAGGCTTCTGTTGGGGCCTGGGGTGGCTGAGAAGCCTGCAGAGCGTGCGGGGGAGGCTTCTGCTGCGGCCTGGGGTGGCTGAGAAGCCTGCAGAGCGTGCGGGGGAGGCTTCTGCTGCGGCCTGGGGTGGCTGAGAAGCCTGCAGAGCGTGCGGGGGAGGCTTCTGCTGCGGCCTGGGGTGGCTGAGAAGCCTGCAGAGCGTGCGGGGGAGGCTTCTGGTGCGGCCTGGGGTGGGACGGAAGCCTGCAGAGCGTGCGGGGGAGGCTTCTGGTGCGGCCTGGGGTGGGACGGAAGCCGCAAGCGTGCGGGGGAGGCTTCTGGTGCGGCCTGGGGTGGGTCGGAAGCCTGCAGAGCGTGCGGGAGAGGCTTCTGCTGCGGCCTGGGGTGGGGTCGGAAGCCTGCAGAGCGTGCGGGAGAGGCTTCTGTTGGGGCCTGGGGTGGCTCTGAGAAGCCTGCAGAGCGTGCGGGGGAGGCTTCTGCTGCGGCCTGGGGTGGCTGAGAAGCCTGCAGAGCGTGCGGGGGAGGCTTCTGCTGCGGCCTGGGGTGGCTGAGAAGCCTGCAGAGCGTGCGGGGAGGCTTCTGGTGCGGCCTGGGGTGGCTGAGAAGCCTGCAGAGCGTGCGGGGGAGGCTTCTGGTGCGGCCTGGGGTGGGACGGAAGCCTGCAGAGCGTGCGGGGGAGGCTTCTGGTGCGGCCTGGGGTGGGTCGGAAGCCTGCAGAGCGTGCGGGAGAGGCTTCTGTTGGGGCCTGGGGTGGCTGAGAAGCCTGCAGAGCGTGCGGGGGAGGCTTCTGCTGCGGCCTGGGGTGGCTGAGAAGCCTGCAGAGCGTGCGGGGGAGGCTTCTGCTGCGGCCTGGGGTGGCTGAGAAGCCTGCAGAGCGTGCGGGGGAGGCTTCTGCTGCGGCCTGGGGTGGCTGAGAAGCCTGCAGAGCGTGCGGGGGAGGCTTCTGGTGCGGCCTGGGGTGGCTGAGAAGCCTGCAGAGCGTGCGGGGGAGGCTTCTGGTGCGGCCTGGGGTGGCTGAGAAGCCTGCAGAGCGTGCGGGGGGAGGCTTCTGGTGCGGCCTGGGGTGGGACGGAAGCCTGCAGAGCATGCGGGGGAGGCTTCTGGTGCGGCCTGGGGGTGGGACGGAAGCCTGCAGAGCGTGCGGGGGAGGCTTCTGGTGCGGCCTGGGGTGGGTCGGAAGCCTGCAGAGCGTGCGGGAGAGGCTTCTGCTGCGGCCTGGGGTGGGTGGGAAGCCTGCAGAGCGTGCGGGGGAGGCTTCTGGTGCGGCCTGGGGTGGCTGAGAAGCCTGAAGAGCGTGCGGGGGGAGGCTTCTGGTGCGGCCTGGGGTGGCTGAGAAGCCTGAAGAGCGTGCGGGAGAGGCTTCTGGTGCGGCCTGGGGTGGCTGAGAAGCCTGCAGAGCGTGCGGGGGAGGCTTCTGGTGCGGCCTGGGGTGGCTGAGAAGCCTGAAGAGCGTGCGGGAGAGGCTTCTGCTGCGGCCTGGGGTGGCTGAGAAGCCTGCAGGGCGTGCGGGAGAGGCTTCTGCTGCGGCCTGGGGTGGCTGAGAAGCCTGCAGAGCGTGCGGGAGAGGCTTCTGGTGCGGCCTGGGGTGGGTCGGAAGCCTGCAGAGCGTGCGGGAGAGGCTTCTGCTGCGGCCTGGGGTGGGTCGGAAGCCTGCAGAGCGTGCGGGGGAGGCTTCTGCTGCGGCCTGGGGTCTCTGGGTGGCCTCTAGAGAGGTGCAAAAGACCCTCTGGGTTGGGCTGGGGTGGCTCTTGGACCCCTGCCACACAGTGGAGAGCGGCCTCCGGCCCGCCACCTGTGTCCCTGTGTGCCTGAGTGCCTGTGTCCCTGTGTCCCTGTGTCCCTGAGTGCCTGAGTGCCTGAGTGCCTGTGTCCCTGTGTCCCTGTGTCCCTGTGTCCCTGTGTGCCTGAGTGCCTGTGTCCCTGTGTCCCTGTGTCCCTGTGTCCCTGAGTGCCTGAGTGCCTGAGTGCCTGTGTCCCTGTGTCCTTGTGTCCCTGTGTCCCTGTGTCCCTGTGTGCCTGAGTGCCTGTGTCCCTGTGTCCCTGTCTGTGTACCTGTGTGCGAGAGTGTCCGGCACGCCACCCAGCGGCGGCGGGCAAGCAGGTAGGCGGGTGGGCGGGCCGGCGAGGGCAGTGTGAGTTTGGGGGGTGGGAGGGGAGGCGGCAGCTGGAAGCGTCAGAGGAGGGGGCGTGGCTCCGGCTGGCCCCGGGAGCAGGTTCCCGGGACCGGGACCGGCTGGACCCGGCGAGTGGTTGATCCCGGGGCGGGGGGGCAGAGGCGGCGGGAAGCGGCAGCTGCGTGTGCGGCGGGGGGGTGGAGGGCGAACCGCGGCGGGA
>NW_027142831.1:85000-92500 GCF_026170545.1 Melanerpes formicivorus
CTTTTTTTCTTTTCCCCGCTTTCGTTGCCGAGCCCGGGCTGGGCTCCGGCTCACGGACGAGCGAAACCCATCCAACACCGCTGAGGGTGCGCCAGCGGCCGCTCCAAACCGCCGCGCCTTTGTTCGGCCCCGCGGGTCCCCTCTCTGACCCGGGCGAAAGCCACCGAGAAGCCAGACGGACCCCTGCCCAGCCGCCTGGTGGGTGGCTTGGAGCAGCCGCTCGGCAGCGCTGCCCTGGGAGTGCTCGGCGTCGCTTGTTCCCTCATATACGGAACTGGAGGGCCGTCAGCTCCGCGAGCGCACAACCAGCCGACCTCCGCCCAGCGGCAGGTCGCAGAAATCACGCCGGCTTGTACGATGACGTAGGCGGAGGCAGAGCGCAACAGCGACCCCTTGGCGACAAGCGCGATCTCCGCGGAGAGCACGTCTACTCGCCGAGGGAGAGCACGTCTACTCGCCGAGGGAGAGCACGTCTACTCGCCCAGGGAGAGCACGTCTACTCGCCCAGGGAGAGCACGTCTACTCGCCGAGGGAGAGCACGTCTACTCGCCGAGGGAGAGCACGTCTACTCGCCCAGGGAGAGCACGTCTACTCGCCCAGGGAGAGCACGTCTACTCGCCCAGGGAGAGCACGTCTACTCGCCCAGGGAGAGCACGTCTACTCGCCCAGGGAGAGCACGTCTACTCGCCCAGGGAGAGCACGTCTACTCGCCCAGGGAGAGCACGTCTACTCGCCCAGGGAGAGCACGTCTACTCGCCCAGGGAGAGCACGTCTACTCGCCGAGGGAGAGCACGTCTACTCGCCGAGGGAGAGCACGTCTACTCGCCCAGGGAGAGCACGTCTACTCGCCCAGGGAGAGCACGTCTACTCGCCCAGGGAGAGCACGTCTACTCGCCGAGGGAGAGCACGTCTACTCGCCGAGGGAGAGCACGTCTACTCGCCGAGGGAGAGCACGTCTACTCGCCGAGGGAGAGCACGTCTACTCGCCGAGGGAGAGCACGTCTACCTCCCGCCTGAGGGAGAGCACGGGGGGGGGGGGGACAAAGACAGGCGGCAGCAGCTTCGGTGAACGTCACCCGGGAGGCGACCGGGGCTGTCCCGGGGCAGTCCCGGGAAGCCGGCGTCCGACACAGGGAACCGTCAGCTGCCGGACCGGGGCGAATCCCCGCGGCCACGGCAGGGGTGGGGGCTCGAAGACAGCCGGCAGCCGCTTCGGTGAACGTCACCCGGGAGGAGACTGGGGCCCTCCCGGGACCGTCCCGGGAAGACGACGTTCGGCACGAGATCCCGGCCGCGGCCGGACCGGCTCGAAGCCTCGCGGTCCCGGCAGCAGCCGGAGCCGCTCGCCGCCTCGGGCTCCCGGCCCCCTACAGATCCGGCGACTCGTTCGCGGGCGGCGGGGGGAGGCAGTGGAGGGGGTGCGGGGAGAAGCGGCAGCGGAGGCGGAGGGGGGGGGGCTCGAAGACAGCCGGCAGCCGCTTCGGTGAACGTCACCCAGGAGGCGATCGGGGCCGTCCCGGGGCCGTCCCGGGATGCCGGCTTCCGGCACGGGGTCCCGGCCGCGGCCGGACCGGCTCGTATCCCCGCGGCTCCGGCAGGGGGGGGGGGGCTCGAAGACAGCCGGCAGTCGCCTCGGTGAACGTCACCCGGCCGGCGACCGCGGCCGTTCCGGGGCCGTCCCGGGAAGCCTGCGACAGGCACGGGGTCCCAGCCGCGGCCGGACCGACTCGAAGCCCCGCGGCCCCGGCACGGGGGAGGCCCAAAGACTGGCGGCAGCCGCTTCGCTGAACGTCACCCGGCCGGCGACCGGGGCCGTCCCGGGGCCGTCCCGGGATGCCGGCATCCGGCACGGGGTCCCGGCCGCGGCCGGAGCGGCTCGAATCCCCGCGGTCCCGGCAGCAGCCGGAGCCGCTCGCCGTTCGGGCTCCCGGCACCCTACGGATCCGGCGACTCGTTCGCCGGCGGCGGGGGGAGGCAGTGAAGGAGGTGCGGGCAGAAGCGGCAGCGGAGGCGGAGGGGGGGGGGGGGCTCGAAGACAGCCGGCAGCCGCTTCGGAGAACGTCACCCGGCCGGCGACCGCGGCCGTTCCGGGGCCGTCCCGGGAAGCCTGCGACAGGCACGGGGTCCCGGCCTCGGCCGGACCCGCACTGGGTGCCGCCGCCTCGGGCTCTCGGGACGGTATGGATCCGCCGACTCGTTCGCCGGCGGCGGGGGGAGGCAGTGGAGGGGGTGCGGGGAGAAGCGGCAGCGGAGGCGGAGGGGGGGGGGGCTCGAAGACAGCCGGCAGCCGCTTCGGTGAACGTCACCCGGCCGGCGACCGGGGCCGTCCCGGGGCCGTCCGGGGATGCCGGCTTCCGGCACGGGGTCCCGGCCGCGGCCGGAGCGGCTCGAATCCCCGCGGTCCCGGCAGCAGCCGGAGCCGCTCGCCGTTCGGGCTCCCGGCACCCTACAGATCCGGCGACTCGTTCGCGGGCGGCGGGGGGAGGCAGTGGAGGGGGTGCGGGCAGAAGCGGCCGCGGAGGCGGAGGGGGGGGGGGGGCTCGAAGACAGCCGGCAGCCGCTTCGGTGAACGTCACCCGGGAGGCGACCGGGACCGGCCCGGGAAGCCATCGTCCGGCCCCGGATCCCGGCCGCGGCCGGACCGGCTCGAAGCCCCGCGGCCCCGGCACGGGGGAGGCCCAAAGACTGGCGGCAGCCGCTTCGCTGAACGTCACCCGGCCGGCGACCGGGGCCGTCCCGGGGCCGTCCCGGGATGCCGGCTTCCGGCACGGGGTCCCGGCCGCGGCCGGACCGGCTCGAATCCCCGCGGTCCCGGCAGCAGCCGGAGCCGCTCGCCGTTCGGGCTCCCGGCACCCTACGGATCCGCCGACTCGTTCGCGGGCGGCGGGGGGAGGCAGTGGAGGGGGTGCGGGCAGAAGCGGCAGCGGAGGCGGAGGGGGGGGGGCTCGAAGACAGCCGGCAGCCGCTTCGGTGAACGTCACCCGGCCGGCGACCGGGGCCGTCCCGGGGCCGTCCGGGGATGCCGGCTTCCGGCACGGGGTCCCGGCCGCGGCCGGAGCGGCTCGAATCCCCGCGGTCCCGGCAGCAGCCGGAGCCGCTCGCCGTTCGGGCTCCCGGCACCCTACAGATCCGGCGACTCGTTCGCCGGCGGCGGGGGGAGGCAGTGGAGGGGGTGCGGGGAGAAGCGGCAGCGGAGGCGGAGGGGGGGGGGGGGCTCGAAGACAGCCGGCAGCCGCTTCGGTGAACGTCACCCGGCCGGCGACCGGGGCCGTCCCGGGGCCGTCCGGGGATGCCGGCTTCCGGCACGGGGTCCCGGCCGCGGCCGGAGCGGCTCGAATCCCCGCGGTCCCGGCAGCAGCCGGAGCCGCTCGCCGTTCGGGCTCCCGGCACCCTACAGATCCGGCGACTCGTTCGCCGGCGGCGGGGGGAGGCAGTGGAGGGGGTGCGGGGAGAAGCGGCAGCGGAGGCGGAGCGGGGGGGGGGGCTCGAAGACAGCCGGCAGCCGCTTCGGTGAACGTCACCCGGGAGGCGACCGGGACCGGCCCGGGAAGCCATCGTCCGGCCCGGGATCCCGGCCGCGGCCGGACCGGCTCGAATCCCCGCGGCCCCGGCACGGGGGAGGCCCAAAGACTGGCGGCAGCCGCTTCGCTGAACGTCACCCGGCCGGCGACCGGGGCCGTCCCGGGGCCGTCCCGGGATGCCGGCTTCCGGCACGGGGTCCCGGCCGCGGCCGGACCGGCTCGAATCCCCCCGGTCCCGGCAGCAGCCGGAGCCGCTCGCCGTTCGGGCTCCCGGCACCCTACGGATCCGGCGACTCGTTCGCCGGCGGCGGGGGGAGGCAGTGGAGGCGGTGCGGGGAGAAGCGGCAGCGGAGGCGGAGGGGGGGCGGGGGGGACGATAGTGGCGGGGGGCGGGGGGGTGCTCGAAGGCAGCCGGCAGCCGGTTCGGTGAACATTCGCCGGGGCGGGGGGGGCGACCTGTCCGTGCCCGGGGCAGCCCCGGGAAGCCGGCAGCCAGCACGGGGTCCCGGCAGCACCTGTTCCCTGCCCTGGGACTTGCCGTGCCCGGCGGCCGGTTGCCGGGTGGGGGGAGCGATGAGAGGCGGGGCGCAGCGGCCGGGGCAGCGCCGGGCCGCAGCGGGGGGCTGGGCGGGTGGGGTAGGCGTCGAGCGGCAAGCCCTCGGCTGCAGCGAATGTTCGGCGGTGCGGGGCGGGGGGGGGACGGGACGACACGTTGGGGGCGCCGAGTCCGAGCCACCCCCGGCCCCAGGGGCGGCCGGAGGGGGAGGCCGGTGCCTGGCCCTGGGAGCTGCTGGGCGCCGGATGGCCGAGGGTGCGTCAGAAGCCGCCCGAGCGGTCGAGCAGGTCCTCCAGAAAGGCCTAGGGTGGCTTCGAGGGCCCCGGGAGCAGTCGAGGGAGGCCTCCAGGCAGGTCTGGAGTGGATGGGAGGCCTTCCAAAGCAGACAAGGGAGCCTGCAGAGCGTGCGGGGGAGGCTTCTGGTGCGGCCTGGGGTGGGACGGAAGCCTGCAGAGCGTGCGGGGGAGGCTTCTGGTGCGGCCTGGGGTGGCTGAGAAGCCTGCAGAGCGTGCGGGAGAGGCTTCTGTTGGGGCCTGGGGTGGCTGAGAAGCCTGCAGAGCGTGCGGGGGAGGCTTCTGCTGCGGCCTGGGGTGGCTGAGAAGCCTGCAGAGCGTGCGGGGGAGGCTTCTGCTGCGGCCTGGGGTGGCTGAGAAGCCTGCAGAGCGTGCGGGGGAGGCTTCTGCTGCGGCCTGGGGTGGCTGAGAAGCCTGCAGAGCGTGCGGGGGAGGCTTCTGGTGCGGCCTGGGGTGGGACGGAAGCCTGCAGAGCGTGCGGGGGAGGCTTCTGGTGCGGCCTGGGGTGGGACGGAAGCCTGCAGAGCGTGCGGGGGAGGCTTCTGGTGCGGCCTGGGGTGGGTCGGAAGCCTGCAGAGCGTGCGGGAGAGGCTTCTGCTGCGGCCTGGGGTGGGTCGGAAGCCTGCAGAGCGTGCGGGAGAGGCTTCTGTTGGGGCCTGGGGTGGCTGAGAAGCCTGCAGAGCGTGCGGGGGAGGCTTCTGCTGCGGCCTGGGGTGGCTGAGAAGCCTGCAGAGCGTGCGGGGGAGGCTTCTGCTGCGGCCTGGGGTGGCTGAGAAGCCTGCAGAGCGTGCGGGGGAGGCTTCTGGTGCGGCCTGGGGTGGCTGAGAAGCCTGCAGAGCGTGCGGGGGAGGCTTCTGGTGCGGCCTGGGGTGGGACGGAAGCCTGCAGAGCGTGCGGGGGAGGCTTCTGGTGCGGCCTGGGGTGGGTCGGAAGCCTGCAGAGCGTGCGGGAGAGGCTTCTGTTGGGGCCTGGGGTGGCTGAGAAGCCTGCAGAGCGTGCGGGGGAGGCTTCTGCTGCGGCCTGGGGTGGCTGAGAAGCCTGCAGAGCGTGCGGGGGAGGCTTCTGCTGCGGCCTGGGGTGGCTGAGAAGCCTGCAGAGCGTGCGGGGGAGGCTTCTGCTGCGGCCTGGGGTGGCTGAGAAGCCTGCAGAGCGTGCGGGGGAGGCTTCTGGTGCGGCCTGGGGTGGCTGAGAAGCCTGCAGAGCGTGCGGGGGAGGCTTCTGGTGCGGCCTGGGGTGGCTGAGAAGCCTGCAGAGCGTGCGGGGGAGGCTTCTGGTGCGGCCTGGGGTGGGACGGAAGCCTGCAGAGCATGCGGGGGAGGCTTCTGGTGCGGCCTGGGGTGGGACGGAAGCCTGCAGAGCGTGCGGGGGAGGCTTCTGGTGCGGCCTGGGGTGGGTCGGAAGCCTGCAGAGCGTGCGGGAGAGGCTTCTGCTGCGGCCTGGGGTGGGTGGGAAGCCTGCAGAGCGTGCGGGGGAGGCTTCTGGTGCGGCCTGGGGTGGCTGAGAAGCCTGAAGAGCGTGCGGGGGAGGCTTCTGGTGCGGCCTGGGGTGGCTGAGAAGCCTGAAGAGCGTGCGGGAGAGGCTTCTGGTGCGGCCTGGGGTGGCTGAGAAGCCTGCAGAGCGTGCGGGGGAGGCTTCTGGTGCGGCCTGGGGTGGCTGAGAAGCCTGAAGAGCGTGCGGGAGAGGCTTCTGCTGCGGCCTGGGGTGGCTGAGAAGCCTGCAGGGCGTGCGGGAGAGGCTTCTGCTGCGGCCTGGGGTGGCTGAGAAGCCTGCAGAGCGTGCGGGAGAGGCTTCTGGTGCGGCCTGGGGTGGGTCGGAAGCCTGCAGAGCGTGCGGGAGAGGCTTCTGCTGCGGCCTGGGGTGGGTCGGAAGCCTGCAGAGCGTGCGGGGGAGGCTTCTGCTGCGGCCTGGGGTCTCTGGGTGGCCTCTAGAGAGGTGCAAAAGACCCTCTGGGTTGGGCTGGGGTGGCTCTTGGACCCCTGCCACACAGTGGAGAGCGGCCTCCGGCCCGCCACCTGTGTCCCTGTGTGCCTGAGTGCCTGTGTCCCTGTGTCCCTGTGTCCCTGAGTGCCTGAGTGCCTGAGTGCCTGTGTCCCTGTGTCCCTGTGTCCCTGTGTCCCTGTGTGCCTGAGTGCCTGTGTCCCTGTGTCCCTGTGTCCCTGTGTCCCTGAGTGCCTGAGTGCCTGAGTGCCTGTGTCCCTGTGTCCTTGTGTCCCTGTGTCCCTGTGTCCCTGTGTGCCTGAGTGCCTGTGTCCCTGTGTCCCTGTCTGTGTACCTGTGTGCGAGAGTGTCCGGCACGCCACCCAGCGGCGGCGGGCAAGCAGGTAGGCGGGTGGGCGGGCCGGCGAGGGCCAGTGTGAGTTTGGGGGGTGGGAGGGGAGGCGGCAGCTGGAAGCGTCAGAGGAGGGGGCGTGGCTCCGGCTGGCCCCGGGAGCAGGTTCCCGGGACCGGGACCGGCTGGACCCGGCGAGTGGTTGATCCCGGGGCGGGGGGCAGAGGCGGCGGGAAGCGGCAGCTGCGTGTGCGGCGGGGGGGTGGAGGGCGAACCGCGGCGGGAAGCGGATGCTTCAGAGCAGGTTACGGGGGCGGGGACGGACGACACCACCTGTCCCCGCCCCGGGACGGGCTGGACCCGGCGCCCTGGACCCGGCGCCGTGTACCCGCCGCCGCCCCCGCCGCCGCCCCCCTCCGCCACCCCGGGACCCCGACGTTTTTTGGCGCCCGCGCCTTTTTTTGCTCCCCGCCTGCCCGCGCTGCCCCGGGCCCTCCCCCGGGGCGGGGCGGGAGGGAGGGAGGGACGGACGGACGGGTAGCCGGGGATCTCCGAGCGCGCGCCACCAGACCGAGGCGGGTCCCGGCGGCGGCGGCGGCGGCGGCGGCGGCGGCGGCAGCAGCAAGCGACGGCGGGGGGGGCAGGCTAGGGAGAGAGGGGGAGCGGCATGCGGTAGGGCTGGGGGGTTTGTTTCGGGGGGGAGGGGTGGGGGGGGGGTGGCAGCGGTCAGCGAGAGCGGGGAGAGGGGGAGCGGCATGCGGTAGGGCTGGGGTGTTTTTGGGGTGGGGGCGTTGGGGGGATTAGCGGGCGGGCGGGCAGCCCAGCCAAGCGGCAAGCCGGGGGGCGGGCGAGGGCGGCTTT
>NW_027142831.1:105000-115000 GCF_026170545.1 Melanerpes formicivorus
ACGACACCGGCGCCTCACGCGTTTTAGGACCACCTGAAAACTCACGGGGCCACGCAGCAGTCACAAAGCCGGTTGCGGTAGACCGGTCCCCGAACCCTGCCCCAGCGCCGGGGGGGAGGTGGGAAAGGGGAGGATGCGGCAAGGCACGCGCCGGGCCGCTAACGCCACGGCTCCCCACCCGCTCGAGCCGCTCGGGGCTGGGGGAACGAGGACGACACCTCACACGCGACGGGAAGCGAAGTGGAAAGGAAGACCGCCCTTGCCCTGCCGGCCGGGGGCCCTTTCCGACGCGACCCGAAAGGCCTCATCGATCAACAAGGACAGAAGGAAAGGAAGCCAGCGGAGGCCCCACGGCCTCGCTCTTCTGGGACAGACACAGCCACGCGCACCCGCCACCGCCCTCGGGAGCAGCCAGCAGGCACGGGGCTCGGGCGTGCGGGCAACACACGCCGGAGGAGCAAACGGGGCGCCCCTCCAGAAGATGGGGGGGGGCAAGCTGCACCGGGCCGCACCGGCTCACAGGGCACCTCTGCCTCCCCGAATGTGGGCTTGCATTTTCCCTCAAGCTGCACCGAGTTACATCTCCATCACGGGGCGCCCCTCTGGAGCCAGGAGGAAGCCGTGCTGGGGCACCGGCTTGCCCTCCTCCCCCCATGCCGGGCTCCATAGCGTACGAGTGGCCAGTCACCGCCGCTGGCTTTTCCCTTAGATGCCGTGCCCCCGCGGGCTGCGGCTTTGGCCATGGGGGGGAACCCCCGTGAAGAGGGTCCAGTGCTGGGAACTCTCTCTGGCCCCTTACCGGGCTCTCTCTCGCAGTGCCTGGACGGGCTTGCTTTCCATTCTTGGTGGGACCGACGCCGGCACCACATCTCCCCGGCTTTCTCTGCCCCCGTGCCCCACCGGGCAAACTTCGCTTCGGGGGTTCCACACTTCGGCAGTGGCCGGCGCCAGCCACTCGTCAACTTTTTTTCTTTTCCCCGCTTTCGTTGCCGAGCCCGGGCTGGGCTCCGGCTCACGGACGAGCGAAACCCATCCAACACCGCTGAGGGTGCGCCAGCGGCCGCTCCAAACCGCCGCGCCTTTGTTCGGCCCCGCGGGTCCCCTCTCTGACCCGGGCGAAAGCCACCGAGAAGCCAGACGGACCCCTGCCCAGCCGCCTGGCGGGTGGCTTGGAGCAGCCGCTCGGCAGCGCTGCCCTGGGATGTGCTCGGCGTCGCTGTTCCCTCATATACGGAACTGGAGGGCCGTCAGCTCCGCGATGCGCACAACCAGGCCGACCTCCGCCCAGCGGCAGGTCGCAGAAATCACGCCGGCTTGTACGATGACGTAGGCGGAGGCAGAGCGCAACAGCGACCCCTTGGCGACAAGGCGCGATCTCCGCGGAGAGCACGTCTACTCGCCGAGGGAGAGCACGTCTACTCGCCGAGGGAGAGCACGTCTACTCGCCCAGGGAGAGCACGTCTACTCGCCCAGGGAGAGCACGTCTACTCGCCCAGGGAGAGCACGTCTACTCGCCCAGGGAGAGCACGTCTACTCGCCCAGGGAGAGCACGTCTACTCGCCCAGGGAGAGCACGTCTACTCGCCCAGGGAGAGCACGTCTACTCGCCCAGGGAGAGCACGTCTACTCGCCCAGGGAGAGCACGTCTACTCGCCCAGGGAGAGCACGTCTACTCGCCGAGGGAGAGCACGTCTACTCGCCCAGGGAGAGCACGTCTACTCGCCCGGGAGAGCACGTCTACTCGCCCAGGGAGAGCACGTCTACTCGCCCAGGGGAGAGCACGTCTACTCGCCCGAGGGAGAGCACGTCTACTCGCCGAGGGAGAGCACGTCTACTCGCCGAGGGAGAGCACGTCTACTCGCCGAGGGAGAGCACGTCTACTCGCCGAGGGAGAGCACGTCTACCTCCCGCCTGAGGGAGAGCACGGGGGGGGGGGGACAAAGACATGCGGCAGCAGCTTCGGTGAACGTCACCCGGGGAGGCGACCGGGGCCTGTCCCGGGGCAGTCCCGGGAAGCCGGCGTCCGACACAGGAACCGTCAGCTTGCCGGACCCGGGGCGAATCCCCGCGGCCACGGCAGGGTGTGGGGGCTCGAAGACAGCCGGCAGCCGCTTCGGTGAACGTCACCCGGGAGGAGACTGGGGCCCTCCCGGGGACCGTCCCGGGAAGACGACGTTCGGCACGAGATCCCGGCCGCGGCCGGACCGGCTCGAAGCCTCGCGGTCCCCGGCAGCAGCCGGAGCCGCTCGCCGCCTCGGGCTCCCGGCCCCCTACAGATCCGGCGGACTCGTTCGCAGGGCGGCGGGGGGAGGCAGTGGTGGGGGGTGCGGGGGGAGAAGCGGCAGCGGAGGCGGAGGGGGGGGGGCTCGAAGACAGCCGGCAGCCGCTTCGGTGAACGTCACCCAGGAGGCGATCGGGGCCGTCCCGGGGCCGTCCCGGGATGCCGGCTTCCGGCACGGGGGTCCCGGCCGCGGCCGGACCGGCTCGTATCCCCGCGGCTCCGGCAGGGGGGGGGGGGCTCGAAGACAGCCGGCAGTCGCCTCGGTGAACGTCACCCGGCCGGCGACCGCGGCCGTTCCGGGGCCGTCCCGGGAAGCCTGCGACAGGCACGGGGTCCCAGGCCGCGGCCGGACCGACTCGAAGCCCCGCGGCCCCGGCACGGGGGAGGCCCAAAGACTGCGGCAGCCGCTTCGCTGAACGTCACCCCGGCCGGCGACCGGGGCCGTCCCGGGGCCGTCCCGGGATGCCGGCATCCGGCACGGGGTCCCGGCCGCGGCCGGAGCGGCTCGAATCCCCGCGGTCCCGGCAGCAGCCGGAGAGCCGCTCGCCGTTCGGAGCTCCCGGCACCCTACGGATCCGGCGACTCGTTCGCCGGTCGGCGGGGGAGGCAGTGAAGGAGGTGCGGGCAGAAGCGGCAGCGGAGGCGGAGGGGGGGGGGGGCTCGAAGACAGCCGGCAGCCGCTTCGGAGAACGTCACCCGGCCGGCGACCGCGGCCGTTCCGGGGCCGTCCCGGGAAGCCTGCGACAGGCACGGGGTCCCGGCCTCGGCCGGACCCGCACTGGGTGCCGCCGCCTCGGGCTCTCGGGACGGTATGGATCCGCCGACTCGTTCGCCGGCGGCGGGGGGAGGCAGTGGGAGGGGGTGCGGGGAGAAGCGGCAGCGGAGGCGGAGGGGGGGGGGGCTCGAAGACAGCCGGCAGCCGCTTCGGTGAACGTCACCCCGGCCGGCGACCGGGGCCGTCCCGGGGCCGTCCGGGGGATGCCGGCTTCCGGCACGGGGTCCCGGCCGCGGCCGGACCGGCTCGAATCCCCGCGGTCCCGGCAGCAGCCGGAGCCGCTCGCCGTTCGGGCTCCCGGCACCTACAGATCCGGCGACTCGTTCGCGGGCGGCGGGGGGGAGGCAGTGGAGGGGGTGCGGGCAGAAGCGGCCGCGGAGGCGGAGGGGGGGGGGGGGGCTCGAAGACAGCCGGCAGCCGCTTCGGTGAACGTCACCCGGGAGGCGACCGGGACCGGCCCGGGAAGCCATCGTCCGGCCCCCGGATCCCGGCCGCGGCCGGACCGGCTCGAAGCCCCGCGGCCCCGGCACGGGGGAGGCCCAAAGACTGGCGGCAGGCCGCTTCGCTGAACGTCACCCCGCCGGCGACCGGGGCCGTCCCGGGCCGTCCCGGGATGCGGCTTCCGGCACGGGGTCCCGGCCGCGGCCGGACCGGCTCGAATCCCCGCGGTCCCGGCAGCAGCCGGAGCCGCTCGCCGTTCTGGGCTCCCGGCACCCTACGGATCCGCCGACTCGTTCGCCCGGCGGCGGGGGGAGGCAGTGGAGGGGGTGCGGGCAGAAGCGGCAGCGGAGGCGGAGGGGGGGGGGGCTCGAAGACAGCCGGCAGCCGCTTCGGTGAACGTCACCCGGCCGGCGACCGGGGCCGTCCCGGGGCCCGTCCGGGGATGCCGGCTTCCGGCACGGGGTCCCGGCCGCGGCCGGAGCGGCTCGAATCCCCGCGGTCCCGGGCAGCAGCCGGAGCCGCTCGCCGTTCGGGCTCCCGGCACCCTACAGATCCGGCGACTCGTTCGCCGGCGGCGGGGGGAGGCAGTGGAGGGGGTGCGGGGAGAAGCGGCAGCGGAGGCGGAGGGGGGGGGGGCTCGAAGACAGCCGGCAGCCGCTTCGGTGAACGTCACCCGGCCGGCGACCGGGGCCGTCCCGGGGCCGTCCGGGGATGCCGGCTTCCGGCACGGGGTCCCGGCCGCGGCCGGAGCGGCTCGAATCCCCGCGGTCCCGGCAGCAGCCGGAGCCGCTCGCCGTTCGGGCTCCCGGCACCCTACAGATCCGGCGACTCGTTCGCCGGCGGCGGGGGGAGGCAGTGGAGGGGGTGCGGGGAGAAGCGGCAGCGGAGGCGGAGGGGGGGGGGGGGCTCGAAGACAGCCGGCAGCCGCTTCGGTGAACGTCACCCGGGAGGCGACCGGGACCGGCCCGGGAAGCCATCGTCCGGCCCGGGATCCCGGCCGCGGCCGGACCGGCTCGAATCCCCGCGGCCCCGGCACGGGGGAGGCCCAAAGACTGGCGGCAGCCGCTTCGCTGAACGTCACCCGGCCGGCGACCGGGGCCGTCCCGGGGCCGTCCCGGGATGCCGGCTTCCGGCACGGGGTCCCGGCCGCGGCCGACCGGCTCGAATCCCCCCGGTCCCGCAGCAGCCGGAGCCGCTCGCCGTTCGGGCTCCCGGCACCCTACGGATCCGGCGACTCGTTCGCCGGCGGCAGGGGGGAGGCAGTGGAGGCGGTGCGGGGAAGAAGCGGCAGCGGAGGCGGAGGGGGGGGCGGGGGGACGATAGTGGCGGGGGGCGGGGGGTGCTCGAAGGCAGCCGGCAGCCGGTTCGGGGTGAACATTCGCCGGGGCGGTGGGGGGCGACCTGTCCGTGCCCGGGGCAGCCCCGGGAAGCCGGCAGCCAGCACGGGGTCCCCGGCAGCACCTGTTCCCTGCCCTGGGACTTGCCGTGCCCGGCGGCCGGTTGCCGGGTGGGGGAGCGATGAGAGGCGGGGCGCAGCGGCCGGGGCAGCGCCGGGCCGCAGCGGGGGGCTGGGCGGGTGGGGTAGGCGTCGAGCGGCAAGCCCTCGGCTGCAGCGAATGTTCGGCGGTGCGGGGCGGGGGGGGACGGGACGACACGTTGGGGGCGCCGAGTCCGAGCCACCCCCGGCCCCAGGGGCGGCCGGAGGGGAGGCGGTTGCCTGGCCCTGGGAGCTGCTGGGCGCCGGATGGCCGAGGGTGCGTCAGAAGCCGCCCGAGCGGTCGAGCAGGTCCTCCAGAAAGGCCTAGGGTGGCTTCGAGGGCCCCGGGAGCAGTCGAGGGAGGCCTCCAGGCAGGTCTGGAGTGGATGGGAGGCCTTCCAAAGCAGACAAGGGAGCCTGCAGAGCGTGCGGGGGAGGCTTCTGGTGCGGCCTGGGGTGGGACGGAAGCCTGCAGAGCGTGCGGGGGAGGCTTCTGGTGCGGCCTGGGGTGGCTGAGAAGCCTGCAGAGCGTGCGGGAGAGGCTTCTGTTGGGGCCTGGGGTGGCTGAGAAGCCTGCAGAGCGTGCGGGGGAGGCTTCTGCTGCGGCCTGGGGTGGCTGAGAAGCCTGCAGAGCGTGCGGGGGAGGCTTCTGCTGCGGCCTGGGGTGGCTGAGAAGCCTGCAGAGCGTGCGGGGGAGGCTTCTGCTGCGGCCTGGGGTGGCTGAGAAGCCTGCAGAGCGTGCGGGGGAGGCTTCTGGTGCGGCCCTGGGGTGGGACGGAAGCCTGCAGAGCGTGCGGGGGAGGCTTCTGGTGCGGCCTGGGGTGGGACGGAAGCCTGCAGAGCGTGCGGGGGAGGCTTCTGGTGCGGCCTGGGGTGGGTCGGAAGCCTGCAGAGCGTGCGGGAGAGGCTTCTGCTGCGGCCTGGGGTGGGTCGGAAGCCTGCAGAGCGTGCGGGAGAGGCTTCTGTTGGGGCCTGGGGTGGCTGAGAAGCCTGCAGAGCGTGCGGGGGAGGCTTCTGCTCGCGGCCTGGGGTGGCTGAGAAGCCTGCAGAGCGTGCGGGGGAGGCTTCTGCTGCGGCCTGGGGGTGGCTGAGAAGCCTGCAGAGCGTGCGGGGGGAGGCTTCTGGTGCGGCCTGGGGTGGCTGAGAAGCCTGCAGAGCGTGCGGGGGAGGCTTCTGGTGCGGCCTGGGGTGGGACGGAAGCCTGCAGAGCGTGCGGGGGAGGCTTCTGGTGCGGCCTGGGGTGGGTCGGAAGCCTGCAGAGCGTGCGGGAGAGGCTTCTGTTGGGGCCTGGGGTGGCTGAGAAGCCTGCAGAGCGTGCGGGGGAGGCTTCTGCTGCGGCCTGGGGTGGCTGAGAAGCCTGCAGAGCGTGCGGGGGAGGCTTCTGCTGCGGCCTGGGGTGGCTGAGAAGCCTGCAGAGCGTGCGGGGGAGGCTTCTGCTGCGGCCTGGGGTGGCTGAGAAGCCTGCAGAGCGTGCTGGGGAGGGGCTTCTGGTGCGGCCTGGGGTGGCTGAGAAGCCTGCAGAGCGTGCGGGGGAGGCTTCTGGTGCGGCCTGGGGTGGCTGAGAAGCCTGCAGAGCGTGCGGGGGAGGCTTCTGGTGGCGGCCTGGGGTGGGACGGAAGCCTGCAGAGCATGCGGGGGAGGCTTCTGGTGCGGCCTGGGGTGGGACGGAAGCCTGCAGAGCGTGCGGGGGAGGCTTCTGGTGCGGCCTGGGGTGGGTCGGAAGCCTGCAGAGCGTGCGGGAGAGGCTTCTGCTGCGGCCTGGGGTGGGTGGGAAGCTGCAGAGCGTGCGGGGGAGGCTTCTGGTGCGGCCTGGGGTGGCTGAGAAGCCTGAAGAGCGTGCGGGGGAGGCTTCTGGTGCGGCCTGGGGTGGCTGAGAAGCCTGAAGAGCGTGCGGGAGAGGCTTCTGGTGCGGCCTGGGGTGGCTGAGAAGCCTGCAGAGCGTGCGGGGGAGGCTTCTGGTGCGGCCTGGGGTGGCTGAGAAGCCTGAAGAGCGTGCGGGGAGAGGCTTCTGCTGCGGCCTGGGGTGGCTGAGAAGCCTGCAGGGCGTGCGGGAGAGGCTTCTGCTGCGGCCTGGGGTGGCCTGAGAAGCCTGCAGAGCGTGCGGGAGAGGCTTCTGGTGCGGCCTGGGGTGGGTCGGAAGCCTGCAGAGCGTGCGGGAGAGGCTTCTGCTGCGGCCTGGGGTGGGTCGGAAGCTGCAGAGCGTGCGGGGGAGGCTTCTTGCTGCGGCCTGGGGTCTCTGGGTGGCCTCTAGAGAGGTGCAAAAGGACCCTCTGGGTTGGGCTGGGGTGGCTCTTGGACCCCTGCCACACAGTGTGAGAGCGGCCTCCGGCCCGCCACCTGTGTCCCTGTGTGCCTGAGTGCCTGTGTCCCTGTGTCCCTGTGTCCCTGAGTGCCTGGGAGTGCCTGAGTGCCTGTGTCCCTGTGTCCCTGTGTCCCTGTGTCCCTGTGTGCCTGAGTTGCCTGTGTCCCTGTGTCCCTGTGTCCCTGTGTCCCTGAGTGCCTGAGTGCCTGAGTGCCTGTGTCCCTGTGTCCTTGTGTCCCTGTGTCCCTGTGTCCCTGTGTGCCTGAGTGCCTGTGTCCCTGTGTCCCTGTCTGTGTACCTGTGTGCCGAGAGTGTCCGGCACGCCACCCAGCGGCGGCGGGCAAGCAGGTAGGCGGGTGGGCGGGGCCGGCGAGGGCCAGTGTGAGTTTGGGGAGTGGGAGGGGAGGCGGCAGCTGGAAGCGTCAGAGGAGGGGGCGTGGCTCCGGCTGGCCCCGGGAGCAGGTTCCCGGGACCGGGACCGGCTGGACCCGGCGAGTGGTTGATCCCGGGGCGGGGGGCAGAGGGCCGGCGGGAAGCGGCAGCTGCGTGTGCGGCGGGGGGGTGGAGGGCGAACCGCGGCGGGAAGCGGATGCTTCAGAGCAGGTTACGGGGGCGGGGACGGACGACACCACCTGTCCCCGCCCCGGGACGGGCTGGACCCGGCGCCCTGGACCCGGCGCCGTGTACCCGCCGCCGCCCCCGCCGCCGCCCCCCTCCGCCACCCCGGGACCCCGACGTTTTTTGGCGCCCGCGCCTTTTTTTGCTCCCCGCCTGCCCGCGCTGCCCCGGGCCCTCCCCCGGGGCGGGGCGGGAGGGAGGGAGGGACGGACGGACGGGTAGCCGGGGATCTCCGAGCGCGCGCCACCAGACCGAGGCGGGGTCCCGGCGGCGGCGGCTGGCTGGCGGCGGCGGCGGCGGCAGCAGCAAGCGACGGCGGGGGGGGCAGGCTAGGGATGAGAGGGGGAGCGGCATGCGGTAGGGCTGGGGGGTTTTGTTTCGGGGGGGGAGGGGTGGGGGGGGGGTGGCAGCGGTCAGCGAGAGCGGGGAGAGGGGGAGCGGCATGCGGTAGGGCTGGGGTGTTTTTGGGGTGGGGGCGTTGGGGGGATTAGCGGTGCGGGCGGGCAGCCGAGCCAAGCGGCAAGCCGGGGGGCGGGCGAGGGCGGCTTTAGGGCCGGAGGAGCGGAGCGCAACCTCCCCCGTGCAGGCTACAGCGTGGAGAGCAGCAAGTTTTTGGGACGGGGGACGACGGACGGGAGGGGCAGCGGCGAGAGGCTAGCTGCGGCAAGGGGCACCGGCACGGCCGGCCTAACAGCGCCGCCTCGGTCGCAGGGGTTAGAGAGCAGCCGGGCAGGCCCGCGTCGCGATCCCCCCTCCAGGGGACAATGTGGGAAGGGAAGCCGCGGCGGCTTTGGCGGGGGGTGCCCAGCTGCTAGCGGCTTCGGGGGGCAGTTAGCGGCGGCGGGGCGGGGGGAGATGGGTCGCGGCAGCGGCAAGAGATAACGGCGGGCGGGGGGGCTCCGTGCAAAGCGGTAACGGGAGCCGGGGGGTGTGGGGAGCTGGGGGTGGCAGCAGCGGCAAGAGGCAACGTCGGGAGGGGGGGCTCCGCGCAAACCGGTAACGGGGGGCCGGGGGGTGTGGGGGGGGCGGTGGCGGCCGCGGCAAGAGGCAACGGCAGGCGGGGGGGCTCCGCGCAAACCGGCAGCGGGGGGGGGGGCGGGGGTAGCGGCAAGAGGCAACGGCGGGAAGGGGGGGCTCCGCGCAAACCGCTAACGGGAGCCGGGGGGTGTGGGGAGCTGGGGGTGGCAGCAGCGGCAAGAGGCAACGTCGGGAGGGGGGGCTCCGCGCAAACCGGTAACGGGGGCCGGGGGGTGTGGGGGGGGCGGTGGCGGCCGCGGCAAGAGGCAACGGCAGGCGGGGGGGCTCCGCGCAAAACGGCAGCGGGGGGGGGGGGCGGGGGTAACGGCAAGAGGCAACGGCGGGAAGGGGGGGCTCCGCGCAAACCGGCAGCGGGGGGGGGCGGGGGTAGCGGCAAGAGGCAACGGCGGGAAGGGGGGGGCTCCGCGCAAACCGGCAGCGGGGGGGGGGCGGGTGGTAGCGGCAAGAGGCAACGGCGGGAAGGGGGGGCTCCGCGCAAACCGGCAGCGGGGGGGGGGCGGGGGTAGCGGCAAGAGGCAACGGCGGGAAGGGGGGGCTCCGCGCAAACCGGCAGCGGGTGGGGGCGGGGGGTAGCGGCAAGAGGCAACGGCGGGAAGGGGGGGCTCCGCGCAAACCGGCAGCGGGGGGGGGCGGGTGGTAGCGGCAAGAGGCAACGGCGGGAAGGGGGGGCTCCGCGCAAACCGGCAGCGGGGGGCGGGGGGGGAGGCGGTCAGGAGCGGGGGGAGATTTCTAGAGATGCCGGCAGACCTTCTCCCCGGGAGAACAGCGCTGTTGAAGAAAAGACTGCTTCAGAACACAACCTTTAATGAAAGACGCTCGATGAAAACAACACTTAATAAAAGAAGGTTTCATGCCGACTGCCTCTCTTCATTTACGCCGCCGCGGGGGGGGGGGGGTTGGGGTGGGGGGGGGGGGGGGGGGGTTGGGGGCCGGGCGGGCGATACCAGGCGGCCCTCGTCCCGGGGACCACGTCTACCTCCTGCCGCACGGCTCAGTGCACTAAGTCCCCCCTCGCCATGGAGAGCACGTCTACCTGCCAGCTCAGGGAGAGCACGTCTACTCACCGAGG
>NW_027142831.1:127500-135000 GCF_026170545.1 Melanerpes formicivorus
GCGACCCCTTGGCGACAAGCGCGATCTCCGCGGAGAGCACGTCTACTCGCCGAGGGAGAGCACGTCTACTCGCCGAGGGAGAGCACGTCTACTCGCCCAGGGAGAGCACGTCTACTCGCCCAGGGAGAGCACGTCTACTCGCCCAGGGAGAGCACGTCTACTCGCCCAGGGAGAGCACGTCTACTCGCCCAGGGAGAGCACGTCTACTCGCCCAGGGAGAGCACGTCTACTCGCCCAGGGAGAGCACGTCTACTCGCCCAGGGAGAGCACGTCTACTCGCCCAGGGAGAGCACGTCTACTCGCCCAGGGAGAGCACGTCTACTCGCCCAGGGAGAGCACGTCTACTCGCCCAGGGAGAGCACGTCTACTCGCCCAGGGAGAGCACGTCTACTCGCCGAGGGAGAGCACGTCTACTCGCCGAGGGAGAGCACGTCTACTCGCCGAGGGAGAGCACGTCTACTCGCCGAGGGAGAGCACGTCTACTCGCCGAGGGAGAGCACGTCTACCTCCCGCCTGAGGGAGAGCACGGGGGGGGGGGGGACAAAGACAGGCGGCAGCAGCTTCGGTGAACGTCACCCGGGAGGCGACCGGGGCTGTCCCGGGGCAGTCCCGGGAAGCCGGCGTCCGACACAGGGAACCGTCAGCTGCCGGACCGGGGCGAATCCCCGCGGCCACGGCAGGGGTGGGGGCTCGAAGACAGCCGGCAGCCGCTTCGGTGAACGTCACCCGGGAGGAGACTGGGGCCCTCCCGGGACCGTCCCGGGAAGACGACGTTCGGCACGAGATCCCGGCCGCGGCCGGACCGGCTCGAAGCCTCGCGGTCCCGGCAGCAGCCGGAGCCGCTCGCCGCCTCGGGCTCCCGGCCCCCTACAGATCCGGCGACTCGTTCGCGGGCGGCGGGGGGAGGCAGTGGAGGGGGTGCGGGGAGAAGCGGCAGCGGAGGCGGAGGGGGGGGGGCTCGAAGACAGCCGGCAGCCGCTTCGGTGAACGTCACCCAGGAGGCGATCGGGGCCGTCCCGGGGCCGTCCCGGGATGCCGGCTTCCGGCACGGGGGTCCCGGCCGCGGCCGGACCGGCTCGTATCCCCGCGGCTCCGGCAGGGGGGGGGGGGGCTCGAAGACAGCCGGCAGTCGCCTCGGTGAACGTCACCCGGCCGGCGACCGCGGCCGTTCCGGGGCCGTCCCGGGAAGCCTGCGACAGGCACGGGGGTCCCAGCCGCGGCCGGACCGACTCGAAGCCCCGCGGCCCCGGCACGGGGGAGGCCCAAAGACTGGCGGCAGCCGCTTCGCTGAACGTCACCCGGCCGGCGACCGGGGCCGTCCCGGGGCCGTCCCGGGATGCCGGCATCCGGCACGGGGTCCCGGCCGCGGCCGGAGCGGCTCGAATCCCCGCGGTCCCGGCAGCAGCCGGAGCCGCTCGCCGTTCGGGCTCCCGGCACCCTACGGATCCGGCGACTCGTTCGCCGGCGGCGGGGGGAGGCAGTGAAGGAGGTGCGGGCAGAAGCGGCAGCGGAGGCGGAGGGGGGGGGGGGGCTCGAAGACAGCCGGCAGCCGCTTCGGAGAACGTCACCCGGCCGGCGACCGCGGCCGTTCCGGGGCCGTCCCGGGAAGCCTGCGACAGGCACGGGGTCCCGGCCTCGGCCGGACCCGCACTGGGTGCCGCCGCCTCGGGCTCTCGGGACGGTATGGATCCGCCGACTCGTTCGCCGGCGGCGGGGGGGAGGCAGTGGAGGGGGTGCGGGGAGAAGCGGCAGCGGAGGCGGAGGGGGGGGGGGGGCTCGAAGACAGCCGGCAGCCGCTTCGGTGAACGTCACCCGGCCGGCGACCGGGGCCGTCCCGGGGCCGTCCGGGGATGCCGGCTTCCGGCACGGGGTCCCGGCCGCGGCCGGAGCGGCTCGAATCCCCGCGGTCCCGGCAGCAGCCGGAGCCGCTCGCCGTTCGGGCTCCCGGCACCCTACAGATCCGGCGACTCGTTCGCGGGCGGCGGGGGGGAGGCAGTGGAGGGGGTGCGGGCAGAAGCGGCCGCGGAGGCGGAGGGGGGGGGGGGCTCGAAGACAGCCGGCAGCCGCTTCGGTGAACGTCACCCGGGAGGCGACCGGGACCGGCCCGGGAAGCCATCGTCCGGCCCCGGATCCCGGCCGCGGCCGGACCGGCTCGAAGCCCCGCGGCCCCGGCACGGGGGAGGCCCAAAGACTGGCGGCAGCCGCTTCGCTGAACGTCACCCGGCCGGCGACCGGGGCCGTCCCGGGGCCGTCCCGGGATGCCGGCTTCCGGCACGGGGTCCCGGCCGCGGCCGGACCGGCTCGAATCCCCGCGGTCCCGGCAGCAGCCGGAGCCGCTCGCCGTTCGGGCTCCCGGCACCCTACGGATCCGCCGACTCGTTCGCCGGCGGCGGGGGGAGGCAGTGGAGGGGGTGCGGGCAGAAGCGGCAGCGGAGGCGGAGGGGGGGGGGGCTCGAAGACAGCCGGCAGCCGCTTCGGTGAACGTCACCCGGCCGGCGACCGGGGCCGTCCCGGGGCCGTCCGGGGATGCCGGCTTCCGGCACGGGGTCCCGGCCGCGGCCGGAGCGGCTCGAATCCCCGCGGTCCCGGCAGCAGCCGGAGCCGCTCGCCGTTCGGGCTCCCGGCACCCTACAGATCCGGCGACTCGTTCGCCGGCGGCGGGGGGAGGCAGTGGAGGGGGTGCGGGGAGAAGCGGCAGCGGAGGCGGAGGGGGGGGGGGGGCTCGAAGACAGCCGGCAGCCGCTTCGGTGAACGTCACCCGGCCGGCGACCGGGGCCGTCCCGGGGCCGTCCGGGGATGCCGGCTTCCGGCACGGGGTCCCGGCCGCGGCCGGAGCGGCTCGAATCCCCGCGGTCCCGGCAGCAGCCGGAGCCGCTCGCCGTTCGGGCTCCCGGCACCCTACAGATCCGGCGACTCGTTCGCCGGCGGCGGGGGGAGGCAGTGGAGGGGGTGCGGGGAGAAGCGGCAGCGGAGGCGGAGGGGGGGGGGGGGCTCGAAGACAGCCGGCAGCCGCTTCGGTGAACGTCACCCGGGAGGCGACCGGGACCGGCCCGGGAAGCCATCGTCCGGCCCGGGATCCCGGCCGCGGCCGGACCGGCTCGAATCCCCGCGGCCCCGGCACGGGGGAGGCCCAAAGACTGGCGGCAGCCGCTTCGCTGAACGTCACCCGGCCGGCGACCGGGGCCGTCCCGGGGCCGTCCCGGGATGCCGGCTTCCGGCACGGGGTCCCGGCCGCGGCCGGACCGGCTCGAATCCCCCCGGTCCCGGCAGCAGCCGGAGCCGCTCGCCGTTCGGGCTCCCGGCACCCTACGGATCCGGCGACTCGTTCGCCGGCGGCGGGGGGAGGCAGTGGAGGCGGTGCGGGGAGAAGCGGCAGCGGAGGCGGAGGGGGGGCGGGGGGGGACGATAGTGGCGGGGGGCGGGGGGTGCTCGAAGGCAGCCGGCAGCCGGTTCGGTGAACATTCGCCGGGGCGGGGGGGGCGACCTGTCCGTGCCCGGGGCAGCCCCGGGAAGCCGGCAGCCAGCACGGGGTCCCGGCAGCACCTGTTCCCTGCCCTGGGACTTGCCGTGCCCGGCGGCCGGTTGCCGGGTGGGGGGAGCGATGAGAGGCGGGGCGCAGCGGCCGGGGCAGCGCCGGGCCGCAGCGGGGGGCTGGGCGGGTGGGGTAGGCGTCGAGCGGCAAGCCCTCGGCTGCAGCGAATGTTCGGCGGTGCGGGGCGGGGGGGGGACGGGACGACACGTTGGGGGCGCCGAGTCCGAGCCACCCCCGGCCCCAGGGGCGGCCGGAGGGGGAGGCCGGTGCCTGGCCCTGGGAGCTGCTGGGCGCCGGATGGCCGAGGGTGCGTCAGAAGCCGCCCGAGCGGTCGAGCAGGTCCTCCAGAAAGGCCTAGGGTGGCTTCGAGGGCCCCGGGAGCAGTCGAGGGAGGCCTCCAGGCAGGTCTGGAGTGGATGGGAGGCCTTCCAAAGCAGACAAGGGAGCCTGCAGAGCGTGCGGGGGAGGCTTCTGGTGCGGCCTGGGGTGGGACGGAAGCCTGCAGAGCGTGCGGGGGAGGCTTCTGGTGCGGCCTGGGGTGGCTGAGAAGCCTGCAGAGCGTGCGGGAGAGGCTTCTGTTGGGGCCTGGGGTGGCTGAGAAGCCTGCAGAGCGTGCGGGGGAGGCTTCTGCTGCGGCCTGGGGTGGCTGAGAAGCCTGCAGAGCGTGCGGGGGAGGCTTCTGCTGCGGCCTGGGGTGGCTGAGAAGCCTGCAGAGCGTGCGGGGGAGGCTTCTGCTGCGGCCTGGGGTGGCTGAGAAGCCTGCAGAGCGTGCGGGGGAGGCTTCTGGTGCGGCCTGGGGTGGGACGGAAGCCTGCAGAGCGTGCGGGGGAGGCTTCTGGTGCGGCCTGGGGTGGGACGGAAGCCTGCAGAGCGTGCGGGGGAGGCTTCTGGTGCGGCCTGGGGTGGGTCGGAAGCCTGCAGAGCGTGCGGGAGAGGCTTCTGCTGCGGCCTGGGGTGGGTCGGAAGCCTGCAGAGCGTGCGGGAGAGGCTTCTGTTGGGGCCTGGGGTGGCTGAGAAGCCTGCAGAGCGTGCGGGGGAGGCTTCTGCTGCGGCCTGGGGTGGCTGAGAAGCCTGCAGAGCGTGCGGGGGAGGCTTCTGCTGCGGCCTGGGGTGGCTGAGAAGCCTGCAGAGCGTGCGGGGGAGGCTTCTGGTGCGGCCTGGGGTGGCTGAGAAGCCTGCAGAGCGTGCGGGGGAGGCTTCTGGTGCGGCCTGGGGTGGGACGGAAGCCTGCAGAGCGTGCGGGGGAGGCTTCTGGTGCGGCCTGGGGTGGGTCGGAAGCCTGCAGAGCGTGCGGGAGAGGCTTCTGTTGGGGCCTGGGGTGGCTGAGAAGCCTGCAGAGCGTGCGGGGGAGGCTTCTGCTGCGGCCTGGGGTGGCTGAGAAGCCTGCAGAGCGTGCGGGGGAGGCTTCTGCTGCGGCCTGGGGTGGCTGAGAAGCCTGCAGAGCGTGCGGGGGAGGCTTCTGCTGCGGCCTGGGGTGGCTGAGAAGCCTGCAGAGCGTGCGGGGGAGGCTTCTGGTGCGGCCTGGGGTGGCTGAGAAGCCTGCAGAGCGTGCGGGGGAGGCTTCTGGTGCGGCCTGGGGTGGCTGAGAAGCCTGCAGAGCGTGCGGGGGAGGCTTCTGGTGCGGCCTGGGGTGGGACGGAAGCCTGCAGAGCATGCGGGGGAGGCTTCTGGTGCGGCCTGGGGTGGGACGGAAGCCTGCAGAGCGTGCGGGGGAGGCTTCTGGTGCGGCCTGGGGTGGGTCGGAAGCCTGCAGAGCGTGCGGGAGAGGCTTCTGCTGCGGCCTGGGGTGGGTGGGAAGCCTGCAGAGCGTGCGGGGGAGGCTTCTGGTGCGGCCTGGGGTGGCTGAGAAGCCTGAAGAGCGTGCGGGGGAGGCTTCTGGTGCGGCCTGGGGTGGCTGAGAAGCCTGAAGAGCGTGCGGGAGAGGCTTCTGGTGCGGCCTGGGGTGGCTGAGAAGCCTGCAGAGCGTGCGGGGGAGGCTTCTGGTGCGGCCTGGGGTGGCTGAGAAGCCTGAAGAGCGTGCGGGAGAGGCTTCTGCTGCGGCCTGGGGTGGCTGAGAAGCCTGCAGGGCGTGCGGGAGAGGCTTCTGCTGCGGCCTGGGGTGGCTGAGAAGCCTGCAGAGCGTGCGGGAGAGGCTTCTGGTGCGGCCTGGGGTGGGTCGGAAGCCTGCAGAGCGTGCGGGAGAGGCTTCTGCTGCGGCCTGGGGTGGGTCGGAAGCCTGCAGAGCGTGCGGGGGAGGCTTCTGCTGCGGCCTGGGGTCTCTGGGTGGCCTCTAGAGAGGTGCAAAAGACCCTCTGGGTTGGGCTGGGGTGGCTCTTGGACCCCTGCCACACAGTGGAGAGCGGCCTCCGGCCCGCCACCTGTGTCCCTGTGTGCCTGAGTGCCTGTGTCCCTGTGTCCCTGTGTCCCTGAGTGCCTGAGTGCCTGAGTGCCTGTGTCCCTGTGTCCCTGTGTCCCTGTGTCCCTGTGTGCCTGAGTGCCTGTGTCCCTGTGTCCCTGTGTCCCTGTGTCCCTGAGTGCCTGAGTGCCTGAGTGCCTGTGTCCCTGTGTCCTTGTGTCCCTGTGTCCCTGTGTCCCTGTGTGCCTGAGTGCCTGTGTCCCTGTGTCCCTGTCTGTGTACCTGTGTGCGAGAGTGTCCGGCACGCCACCCAGCGGCGGCGGGCAAGCAGGTAGGCGGGTGGGCGGGCCGGCGAGGGCCAGTGTGAGTTTGGGGGGTGGGAGGGGAGGCGGCAGCTGGAAGCGTCAGAGGAGGGGGCGTGGCTCCGGCTGGCCCCGGGAGCAGGTTCCCGGGACCGGGACCGGCTGGACCCGGCGAGTGGTTGATCCCGGGGCGGGGGGCAGAGGCGGCGGGAAGCGGCAGCTGCGTGTGCGGCGGGGGGGGTGGAGGGCGAACCGCGGCGGGAAGCGGATGCTTCAGAGCAGGTTACGGGGGCGGGGACGGACGACACCACCTGTCCCCGCCCCGGGACGGGCTGGACCCGGCGCCCTGGACCCGGCGCCGTGTACCCGCCGCCGCCCCCGCCGCCGCCCCCCTCCGCCACCCCGGGACCCCGACGTTTTTTGGCGCCCGCGCCTTTTTTTGCTCCCCGCCTGCCCGCGCTGCCCCGGGCCCTCCCCCGGGGCGGGGCGGGAGGGAGGGAGGGACGGACGGACGGGTAGCCGGGGATCTCCGAGCGCGCGCCACCAGACCGAGGCGGGTCCCGGCGGCGGCGGCGGCGGCGGCGGCGGCGGCGGCGGCAGCAGCAAGCGACGGCGGGGGGGGCAGGCTAGGGAGAGAGGGGGAGCGGCATGCGGTAGGGCTGGGGGGTTTGTTTCGGGGGGGAGGGGTGGGGGGGGGGTGGCAGCGGTCAGCGAGAGCGGGGAGAGGGGGAGCGGCATGCGGTAGGGCTGGGGTGTTTTTGGGGTGGGGGCGTTGGGGGGATTAGCGGGCGGGCGGGCAGCCCAGCCAAGCGGCAAGCCGGGGGGCGGGCGAGGGCGGCTTTAGGGCCGGAGGAGCGGAGCGCAACCTCCCCCGTGCAGGCTCCAGCGTGGAGAGCAGCAAGTTTTTGGGGACGGGGGACGACGGACGGGAGGGGCAGCGGCGAGAGGCTAGCTGCGGCAAGGGGCACCGGCACGGCCGCCCTAACAGCGCCGCCTCGGTCGCAGGGGTTAGAGAGCAGCCGGGCAGCCCGGGAGGGAAGCGGCAGCCCGCGAAGGGGGGAAGGGGGGGCTCCGCGCAAACCGCTAACGGGAGCCGGGGGGTGTGGGGAGCTGGGGGTGGCAGCAGCGGCAAGAGGCAACGTCGGGAGGGGGGGCTCCGCGCAAACCGGTAACGGGGGCCGGGGGGTGTGGGGGGGGGCGGTGGCGGCCGCGGCAAGAGGCAACGGCAGGCGGGGGGGCTCCGCGCAAACCGGCAGCGGGGGGGGGGGGCGGGGGTAGCGGCAAGAGGCAACGGCGGGAAGGGGGGGCTCCGCGCAAACCGCTAACGGGAG
>NW_027142832.1:0-142336 GCF_026170545.1 Melanerpes formicivorus
CAAATTGCATTGGCCATCTGATCTAACTTCTGGAGGCAGTCAAAATGAGTATTTGAATTCTTCCCTACCTTATTCCTGTGCTGAGATACAGGCTGCTCCAACCTGCTGTAAAATGCTTGATTTCGAGAGTGAGCGAAACTAATGAAAACATTGTTGGGGTAAAACCTAAAGGGAAAGGCCTAGCACCAAATTGCATTGGCCATCTGATCTAACTTCTGGAGGCAGTCAAAATGAGTATTTGAATTCTTCCCTACATTATTCCTGTGCTGAGATACAGGCTGCTCCAACCTGCTGTAAAATGCTTGATTTCGAGAGTGAGCGAAACTAATGAATACATTGTTGGAGTAAAACCTAAAGGGAAAGACCTAGCACCAAATACAATTTGCCATCTGATCTAACTTCTGGAGGCTGTCAAAATGATCCTTAGAATTCTTCCCTACCTTATTCCTGTGCTGAGATACAGGCTGCTCCAACCTGCTGTAAAATGCTTGATTTCGAGAGTGAGCGAAACTAATGAAAACATTGTTGGGGTAAAACCTAAAGGGAAAGGTCTAGCACCAAATTGCATTGGCCATCTGATCTAACTTCTGGAGGCAGTCAAAATGAGTATTTGAATTCTTCCTTACCTTATTCCTGTGCTGAGATAGAGGCTGCTCCAACCTGCTGTAAAATGCTTGATTTCGAGAGTGAGAGAAACTAATGAATACATTGTTGGAGTAAAACCTAAAGGGAAAGACCTAGCACCAAATACAATTTGCCATCTGATCTAACTTCTGGAGGCAGTCAAAATGATCCTTAGAATTCTTCCCTACCTTATTCCTGTGCTGAGATACAGGCTGCTCCAACCTGCTGTAAAATGCTTGATTTGGAGAGTGAGCGAAACTAATGAAAACATTGTTGGGGTAAAACCTAAAGGGAAAGGCCTAGCATCAAATTGCATTGGCCATCTGATCTAACTTCTGGAGGCAGTCAAATGAGTATTTGAATTCTTCCCTACCTTATTCCTGTGCTGAGATACAGGCTGCTCCAACCTGCTGTAAAATGCTTGATTTCGAGAGTGAGCGAAACTAATGAAAACATTGTTGGGGTAAAACCTAAAGGGAAAGACCTAGCACCAAATACAATTTGCCATCTGATCTAACTTCTGGAGGCAGTCAAAATGATCCTTAGAATTCTTCCCTACCTTATTCCTGTGCTGAGATACAGGCTGCTCCAACCTGCTGTAAAATGCTTGATTTCGAGAGTGAGCGAAACTAATGAAAACATTGTTGGGGTAAAACCTAAAGGGAAAGACCTAGCACCAAATACAATTTGCCATCTGATCTAACTTCTGGAGGCAGTCAAAATGATATTTAGAATTCTTCCCTACCTTATTCCTGTGCTGAGATACAGGCTGCTCCAACCTGCTGTAAAATGCTTGATTTCGAGAGTGAGCGAAACTAATGAAAACATTGTTGGGGTAAAACCTAAAGGGAAAGACCTAGCACCAAATACAATTTCCCATCTGATCTAACTTCTGGAGGCAGTCAAAATGATCCTTAGAATTCTTCCCTACCTTATTCCTGTGCTGAGATACAGGCTTCTCCAACCTGCTGTAAAATGCTTGATTTCGAGAGTGAGCGAAACTAATGAAAACATTGTTGGGGTAAAACCTAAAGGGAAAGACCTAGCACCAAATACAATTTGCCATCTGATCTAACTTCTGGAGGCAGTCAAAATGATATTTAGAATTCTTCCCTACCTTATTCCTGTGCTGAGATACAGGCTGCTCCAACCTGCTGTAAAATGCTTGACTTCGAGAGTGAGCGAAAGTAATGAAAACATTGTTGGGGTAAAACCTAAAGGGAAAGGCCTAGCACCAAATTGCATTGGCCATATGATCTAACTTATGGAGGCACTCAAAATGAGTATTTGAATTCTTCCCTACCTTATTCCTGTGCTGAGATACAGGCTGCTCCAACCTGCTGTAAAATGCTTGATTTCCAGAGTGAGCGAAACTAATGAAAACATTGTTGGGGTAAAACCTAAAGGGAAAGGCCTAGCACCAAATTGCATTGGCCATCTGATCTAACTTCTGGAGGCACTCAAAATGAGTATTTGAATTCTTCCCTACCTTATTCCTGTGCTGAGATACAGGCTGCTCCAACCTGCTGTAAAATGCTTGATTTCGAGAGTGAGCGATACTAATGAAAATATTGTTAGGGTAAAACCTAAAGGGAAAGGCCTAGCACCAAATTGCATTGGCCATCTGATCTAACTTCTGGAGGCAGTCAAAATGAGTGTTTGAATTCTTCCTTACCTTATTCCTGTGCTGAGATACAGGCTGCTCCAACCTGCTGTAAAATGCTTGATTTCGAGAGTGAGCGAAACTAATGAAAACATTGTTGGGGTAAAACCTAAAGGGAAAGGCCTAGCACCAAATTGCATTGGCCATCTGATCTAACTTCTGGAGGCAGTCAAAATGAGTATTTGAATTCTTCCCTACCTTATTCCTGTGCTGAGATACAGGCTGCTCCAACCTGCTGTAAAATGCTTGATTTCGAGAGTGAGCGAAACTAATGAAAACATTGTTGGGGTAAAACCTAAAGGGAAAGACCTAGCACCAAATCCAATTTGCCATCTGATCTAACTTCTGGAGGCAGTCAAAATGATCCTTAGAATTCTTCCCTACCTTATTCCTGTGCTGAGATACAGGCTGCTCCAACCTGCTGTAAAATGCTTGATTTCCAGAGTGAGCGAAACTAATGAAAACATTGTTGGGGTAAAACCTAAAGGGAAAGACCTAGCACCAAATACAATTTGCCATCTGATCTAACTTCTGGAGGCAGTCAAAATGAGTATTTGAATTCTTCCCTACCTTATTCCTGTGCTGAGATACAGGCTGCTCCAACCTGCTGTAAAATGCTTGATTTCGAGAGTGAGCGAAACTAATGAAAACATTGTTGGGGTAAAACCTAAAGGGAAAGGCCTAGCAACCAAATTGCATTGGCCATCTGATCTAACTTCTGGAGGCAGTCAAAATGAGTATTTGAATTCTTCCCCTACCTTTTTCCTGTGCTGAGATACAGGCTGCTCCAACCTGCTGTAAAATGCTTGATTTCGAGAGTGAGCGAAACTAATGAAAACATTGTTGGGGTAAAACCTAAAGGGAAAGACCTAGCACCAAATTGCATTGGCCATCTGATCTAACTTCTGGAGGCAGTCAAAATGAGTGTTTGAATTCTTCCCTACCTTATTCCTGTGCTGAGATACAGGCTGCTCCAACCTGCTGTAAAATGCTTGATTTCCAGAGTGAGCGAAACTAATGAAAACATTGTTGGGGTAAAACCTAAAGGGAAAGGCCTAGCACCAAATTGCAATTGGCCATCTGATCTAACTTCTGGAGGCAGTCAAAATGAGTATTTGAATTCTTCCCTACCTTATTCCTGTGCTGAGATACAGGCTGCTCCAACCTGCTGTAAAATGCCCAGAGTGAGCGAAACTAATGAAAACATTGTTGGGGTAAAACCTAAAGGGAAAGACCTAGCACCAAATACAATTTGCCATCTGATCTAACTTCTGGAGGCAGTCAAAATGATCCTTAGAATTCTTCCCTACCTTATTCCTGTGCTGAGATACAGGCTGCTCCAACCTGCTGTAAAATGCTTGATTTCCAGAGTGAGCGAAACTAATGAAAACATTGTTGGGGTAAAACCTAAAGGGAAAGACCTAGCACCAAATACAATTTGCCATCTGATCTAACTTCTGGAGGCAGTCAAAATGAGTATTTGAATTCTTCCCTACCTTATTCCTGTGCTGAGATACAGGCTGCTCCAACCTGCTGTAAAATGCTTGATTTCGAGAGTGAGCGAAACTAATGAAAACATTGTTGGGGTAAAACCTAAAGGGAAAGGCCTAGCACCAAATTGCATTGGCCATCTGATCTAACTTCTGGAGGCAGTCAAAATGAGTATTTGAATTCTTCCCTACCTTTTTCCTGTGCTGAGATACAGGCTGCTCCAACCTGCTGTAAAATGCTTGATTTCGAGAGTGAGCGAAACTAATGAAAACATTGTTGGGGTAAAACCTAAAGGGAAAGACCTAGCACCAAATTGCATTGGCCATCTGATCTAACTTCTGGAGGCAGTCAAAATGAGTGTTTGAATTCTTCCCTACCTTATTCCTGTGCTGAGATACAGGCTGCTCCAACCTGCTGTAAAATGCTTGATTTCCAGAGTGAGCGAAACTAATGAAAACATTGTTGGGGTAAAACCTAAAGGGAAAGGCCTAGCACCAAATTGCATTGGCCATCTGATCTAACTTCTGGAGGCAGTCAAAATGAGTATTTGAATTCTTCCCTACCTTATTCCTGTGCTGAGATACAGGCTGCTCCAACCTGCTGTAAAATGCTTGATTTCCAGAGTGAGCGAAACTAATGAAAACATTGTTGGGGTAAAACCTAAAGGGAAAGACCTAGCACCAAATACAATTTGCCATCTGATCTAACTTCTGGAGGCAGTCAAAATGATCCTTAGAATTCTTCCCTACCTTATTCCTGTGCTGAGATACAGGCTGCTCCAACCTGCTGTAAAATGCTTGATTTCGAGAGTGAGCGAAACTAATGAAAACATTGTTGGGGTAAAACCTAAAGGGAAAGGCCTAGCACCAAATTGCATTGGCCATCTGATCTAACTTCTGGAGGCAGTCAAAATGATCATTAGAATTCTTCCCTACCTTATTCCTGTGCTGAGATACAGGCTGCTCCAACCTGCTGTAAAATGCTTGATTTCGAGAGTGAGCGAAACTAATGAAAACATTGTTGGAGTAAAACCTAAAGGGAAAGTCCTAGCACCGAATACAATTTGCCATCTGATCTAACTTCTGGAGGCTGTCAAAATGATCCTTAGAATTCTTCCCTACCTTATTCCTGTGCTGAGATACAGGCTGCTCCAACCTGCTGTAAAATGCTTGATTTCGAGACTGAGCGAAACTAATGAAAACATTGTTGGGGTAAAACCTAAAGGGAAAGGTCTAGCACCACATTGCATTGGCCATCTGATCTAACTTCTGGAGGCAGTCAAAATGAGTATTTGAATTCTTCCCTACCTTATTCCTGTGCTGAGATACAGGCTGCTCCAACCTGCTGTAAAATGCTTGATTTCGAGAGTGATCGAAACTAATGAAAACATTGTTGGGGTAAAACCTAAAGGGAAAGACCTAGCACCAAATACAATTTGCCATCTGATCTAACTTCTGGAGGCAGTCAAAGTGAGTATTTGAATTCTTCCCTTACCTTATTCCTGTGCTGAGATACAGGCTGCTCCAACCTGCTGTAAAATGCTTGATTTCGAGAGTGAGCGAAACTAATGAAAACATTGTTAGGGGTAAAACCTAAAGGGAAAGGCCTAGCACCAAATTGTATTCGCCATCTGATCTAAATTCTGGAGGCAGTCAAAATGAGTATTTGAATTCTTCCCTACCTTATTCCTGTGCTGAGATACAGGCTGCTCCAACCTGCTGTAAAATGCTTGATTTCGAGAGTGATCGAAACTAATGAAAACATTGTTGGAGTAAAACCTAAAGGGAAAGACCTAGCACCAAATACAATTTGCCATCTGATCTAACTTCTGGAGGCTGTCAAAATGATCCTTAGAATTCTTCCCTACCTTATTCCTGTGCTGAGATACAGGCTGCTCCAACCTGCTGTAAAATGCTTGATTTCGAGAGTGAGCGAAACTAATGAAAACATTGTTGGGGTAAAACCTAAAGGGAAAGGTCTAGCACCAAATTGCATTAGCCATCTGATCTAACTTCTGGAGGCAGTCAAAATGAGTATTTGAATTCTTCCCTACCTTATTCCTGTGCTGACATACAGGCTGCTCCAACCTGCTGTATAATGCTTGATTTCGAGAGTGAGCGAAACTAATGAAAACATTGCTGGGGTAAAACCTAAAGGGAAAGGCCTAGCATCAAATTGCATTGGCCATCTGATCTAACTTCTGGAGGCAGTCAAAATGAGTATTTGAATTCTTCCCTACCTTATTCCTGTGCTGAGATACAGGCTGCTCCAACCTGCTGTAAAATGCTTGATTTCGAGAGTGAGCGAAACTAATGAAAACATTGTTGGGGTAAAACCTAAAGGGAAAGACCTAGCACCAAATACAATTTGCCATCTGATCTAACTTCTGGAGGCAGTCAAAATGATCCTTAGAATTCTTCCCTACCTTATTCCTGTGCTGAGATACAGGCTGCTCCAACCTGCTGTAAAATGCTTGATTTCGAGATTGAGCGAAACTAATGAAAACATTGTTGGGGTAAAACCTAAAGGGAAAGACCTAGCACCAAATACAATTTGCCATCTGATCTAACTTCTGGAGGCAGTCAAAAATGATCCTTTAGAATTCTTCCCTACCTTATTCCTGTGCTGAGATACAGGCTGCTCCAACCTGCTGTAAAATGCTTGATTTCGAGAGTGAGCGAAACTAATGAAAACATTGTTGGGGTAAAACCTAAAGGGAAAGGCCTAGCACCAAATTGCATTGGCCATCTGATCTAACTTCTGGAGGCAGTCAAAATGAGTATTTGAATTCTTCCCTACCTTATTCCTGTGCTGAGATACAGGCTGCTCCAACCTGCTGTAAAATGCTTGATTTTGAGAGTGAGCGAAACTAATGAAAACACTGTTTGCGGTAAAACCTAAAGGGAAAGACCTAGCACCAAATACAATTTGCCATCTGATCTAACTTCTGGAGGCAGTCAAAATGAGTATTTGAATTCTTCCCTACCTTATTCCTGTGCTGAGATACAGGCTGCTCCAACCTGCTGTAAAATGCTTGATTTCGAGAGTGAGCGAAACTAATGAAAACATTGTTGGGGGTAAAACCTAAAGGGAAAGGCCTAGCACCAAATACAATTTGCCAACTGATCTAACTTCTGGAGGCAGTCAAAATGAGTATTTGAATTCTTCGCTACCTTATTCCTGTGCTGAGATACAGGGTGCTCCAACCTGCTGTAAAATGCTTGATTTCGAGAGTGATCGAAACTAATGAAAACATTGTTGGGGTAAAACCTAAAGGGAAAGGCCTAGCATCAAATTGCTTTGGCCATCTGATTTAACTTCTGGAGGCAGTCAAAATGAGTATTTGAATTCTTCCCTACCTTATTCCTGTGCTGAGATACAGGCTTCTCCAACCTGCTGTAAAATGCTTGATTTCGAGAGTGATCGAAACTAATGAAAACATTGTTGGAGTAAAACCTAATGGGAAAGGCCTAGCACCAAATTGCATTGGCCATCTGATCTAACTTCTGGAGGCAGTCAAAATGAGTATTTGAATTCTTCCCTACCTTATTCCTGTGCTGAGATACAGGCTGCTCCAACCTGCTGTAAAATGCTTGATTTCGAGAGTGATCGAAACTAATGAAAACATTGTTGGGGTAAAAACCTAAAAGGGAAAGGCCTAGCACCAAATTGCATTGGCCATCTGATCTAACTTCTGGAGGCAGTCAAAATGAGTATTTGAATTCTTCCCTACCTTATTCCTGTGCTGAGATACAGGCTTCTCCAACCTGCTGTAAAATGCTTGATTTCGAGAGTGAGCGAAACTAATGAAAACATTGTTGGAGTAAAACCTAAAGGGAAAGGCCCTAGCACCAAATTGCATTGGCCATCTGATCTAACTTCTGGAGGCAGTCAAAATGAGTATTTGAATTCTTCCCTACCTTATTCCTGTGCTGAGATACAGGCTGCTCCAACCTGCTGTAAAATGCTTGATTTCGAGAGTGAGCGAAACTAATGAAAACATTGTTGGGGTAAAACCTAAAGGGAAAGGCCTAGCACCAAATTGCATTGGCCATCTGATCTAACTTCTGGAGGCAGTCAAAAATGAGTATTTGAATTCTTCCCTACCTTATTCCTGTGCTGAGATACAGGCTGCTCCAACCTGCTGTAAAATGCTTGATTTCGAGAGTGAGCGAAACTAATGAAAACTTTGTTGGGGTAAAACATAAAGGGAAAGACCTAGCACCAAATACAATTTGCCATCTGATCTAACTTCTGGAGGCAGTCAAAATGATCCTTAGAATTCTTCCCTACCTTATTCCTGTGCTGAGATACAGGCTGCTCCAACCTGCTGTAAAATGCTTGATTTCGAGAGTGAGCGAAACTAATGAAAACATTGTTGGGGTAAAACCTAAAGGGAAAGACCTAGCACCAAATCCAATTTGCCATCTGATCTAACTTCTGGAGGCAGTCAAAATGATCCTTAGAATTCTTCCCCTACCTTATTCCCTGTGCTGAGATACAGGCTGCTCCAACCTGCTGTAAAATGCTTGATTTCGAGAGTGAGCGAAACTAATGAAAACATTGTTGGGGTAAAACCTAAAGGGAAAGGCCTAGCACCAAATTGCATTGGCCATCTGATCTAACTTCTGGAGGCAGTCAAAATGAGTATTTGAATTCTTCCCTACCTTATTCCTGTGCTGAGATACAGGCTGCTCCAACCTGCTGTAAAATGCTTGATTTCTGAGAGTGAGCGAAACTAATGAAAACACTGTTGCGGTAAAACCTAAAGGGAAAGACCTAGCACCAAATACAATTTGCCATCTGATCTAACTTCTGGAGGCAGTCAAAAATGAGTATTTGAATTCTTCCCTACCTTATTCCTGTGCTGAGATACAGGCTGCTCCAACCTGCTGTAAAATGCTTGATTTCGAGAGTGAGCGAAACTAATGAAAACATTGTTGGGGTAAAACCTAAAGGGAAAGGCCTAGCACCAAATACAATTTGCCATCTGATCTAACTTCTGGAGGCAGTCAAAATGAGTATTTGAATTCTTCGCTACCTTATTCCTGTGCTGAGATACAGGGTGCTCCAACCTGCTGTAAAATGCTTGATTTCGAGAGTGATCGAAACTAATGAAAACATTGTTGGGGTAAAACCTAAAGGGAAAGGCCTAGCATCAAAATTGCTTTGGCCATCTGATCTAACTTCTGGAGGCAGTCAAAATGAGTATTTGAATTCTTCCCTACCTTATTCCTGTGCTGAGATACAGGCTTCTCCCAACCTGCTGTAAAATGCTTGATTTCGAGAGTGATCGAAACTAATGAAAACATTGTTGGAGTAAAACCTAATGGGAAAGGCCTAGCACCAAATTGCATTGGCCATCTGATCTAACTTCTGGAGGCAGTCAAAATGAGTATTTGAATTCTTCCCTACCTTATTCCTGTGCTGAGATACAGGCTGCTCCAACCTGCTGTAAAATGCTTGATTTCGAGAGTGAGCGAAACTAATGAAAACATTGTTGGGGTAAAACCTAAAGGGAAAGGCCTAGCACCAAATTGCATTGGCCATCTGATCTAACTTCTGGAGGCAGTCAAAATGAGTATTTGAATTCTTCCCTACCTTATTCCTGTGCTGAGATACAGGCTTCTCCAACCTGCTGTAAAATGCTTGATTTCGAGAGTGAGCGAAACTAATGAAAACATTGTTGGAGTAAAACCTAAAGGGAAAGGCCTAGCACCAAATTGCATTGGCCATCTGATCTAACTTCTGGAGGCAGTCAAAATGAGTATTTGAATTCTTCCCTACCTTATTCCTGTGCTGAGATACAGGCTGCTCCAACCTGCTGTAAAATGCTTGATTTTGAGAGTGAGCGAAACTAATGAAAACATTGTTGGGGTAAAACCTAAAGGGAAAGGCCTAGCACCAAATTGCATTGGCCATCTGATCTAACTTCTGGAGGCAGTCAAAATGAGTATTTGAATTCTTCCCTACCTTATTCCTGTGCTGAGATACAGGCTGCTCCAACCTGCTGTAAAATGCTTGATTTCGAGAGTGAGCGAAACTAATGAAAACTTTGTTGGGGTAAAACATAAAGGGAAAGACCTAGCACCCAAATACAATTTGCCATCTGATCTAACTTCTGGAGGGCAGTCAAAATGAGTATTTGAATTCTTCCCTACCTTATTCCTGTGCTGAGATACAGGCAGCTCCAACCTGCTGTAAAATGCTTGATTTCGAGAGTGAGCGAAACTAATGAAAACACTGTTGGGGTAAAACCTAAAGGGAAAGACCTAGTACCAAATTGCATTGGCCATCTGATCTAACTTCTGGAGGCAGTCAAAATGAGTGTTTGAACTCTTCCCTACCTTATTCCTGTGCTGAGATACAGGCTGCTCCAACCTGCTGTAAAATGCTTGATTTCCAGAGTGAGCGAAACTAATGAAAACATTGTTGGGGTAAAACCTAAAGGGAAAGACCTAGCACCAAATACAATTTGCCATCTGATCTAACTTCTGGAGGCAGTCAAAATGAGTATTTGAATTCTTCCCTACCTTATTCCTGTGCTGAGATACAGGCTGCTCCAACCTGCTGTAAAATGCTTGATTTACAGAGTGAGCGAAAACTAATGAAAACATTGTTGGGGTAAAACCTAAAGGGAAAGACCTAGCACCAAATCCAATTTGCCATCTGATCTAACTTCTGGAGGCAGTCAAAATGATCCTTAGAATTCTTCCCTACCTTATTCCTGTGCTGAGATACAGGCTGCTCCAACCTGCTGTAAAATGCTTGATTTCGAGAGTGAGCGAAACTAATGAAAACATTGTTGGGGTAAAACCTAAAGGGAAAGGCCTAGCACCAAATTGCATTGGCCATCTGATCTAACTTCTGGAGGCAGTCAAAATGAGTATTTGAATTCTTCCTTACCTTATTCCTGTGCTGAGATACAGGCTGCTCCAACCTGCTGTAAAATGCTTGATTTCGAGAGTGAGCGAAACTAATGAAAACATTGTTGGGGTAAAACCTAAAGGGAAAGACCTAGCACCAAATACAATTTGCCATCTGATCTAACTTCTGGAGGCAGTCAAAATGATCCTTAGAATTCTTCCCTACCTTATTCCTGTGCTGAGATACAGGCTGCTCCAACCTGCTGTAAAATGCTTGATTTCGAGAGTGAGCGAAACTAATGAAAACATTGTTGGGGTAAAACCTAAAGGGAAAGACCTAGCACCAAATCCAATTTGCCATCTGATCTAACTTCTGGAGGCAGTCAAAATGAGTATTTGAATTCTTCCCTACCTTATTCCTGTGCTGAGATACAGGCTGCTCCAACCTGCTGTAAAATGCTTGATTTCGAGAGTGAGCGAAACTAATGAAAACATTGTTGGGGTAAAACCTAAAGGGAAAGGTCTAGCACCAAATTGCATTGGGCATCTGATCTAACTTCTGCAGGCAGTCAAAATGAGTATTTGAATTCTTCCCTACCTTATTCCTGTGCTGAGATACAGGCTGCTCCAACCTGCTGTAAAATGCTTGATTTCGAGAGTGAGCGAAACTAATGAAAACATTGTTGGGGTAAAACCTAAAGGGAAAGGCCTAGCACCAAATTGCATTGGCCATCTGATCTAACTTCTGGAGGCAGTCAAAATGAGTATTTGAATTCTTCCCTACCTTATTCCTGTGCTGAGATACAGGCTGCTCCAACCTGCTGTAAAATGCTTGATTTCGAGAGTGAGCGAAACTAATGAAAACATTGTTGGGGTAAAACCTAAAGGGAAAGGTCTAGCACCAAATTGCATTGGCCATCTGATCTAACTTCTGGAGGCAGTCAAAATGAGTATTTGAATTCTTCCTTACCTTATTCCTGTGCTGAGATAGAGGCTGCTCCAACCTGCTGTAAAATGCTTGATTTCGAGAGTGAGCGAAACTAATGAATACATTGTTGGAGTAAAACCTAAAGGGAACGACCTAGCACCAAATACAATTTGCCATCTGATCTAACTTCTGGAGGCTGTCAAAATGATCCTTAGAATTCTTCCCTACCTTATTCCTGTGCTGAGATACAGGCTGCTCCAACCTGCTGTAAAATGCTTGATTTCGAGAGTGAGCGAAACTAATGAAAACATTGTTGGGGTAAAACCTAAAGGGAAAGACCTAGTACCAAATTGCATTGGCCATCTGATCTAACTTCTGGAGGCAGTCAAAATGAGTGTTTGAATTCTTCCCTACCTTATTCCTGTGCTGAGATACAGGCTGCTCCAACCTGCTGTAAAATGCTTGATTTCCAGAGTGAGCGAAACTAATGAAAACATTGTTGGGGTAAAACCTAAAGGGAAAGACCTAGCACCAAATACAATTTGCCATCTGATCTAACTTCTGGAGGCAGTCAAAATGAGTATTTGAATTCTTCCCTACCTTATTCCTGTGCTGAGATACAGGCTGCTCCAACCTGCTGTAAAATGCTTGATTTACAGAGTGAGCGAAACTAATGAAAACATTGTTGGGGTAAAACCTAAAGGGAAAGACCTAGCACCAAATCCAATTTGCCATCTGATCTAACTTCTGGAGGCAGTCAAAATGATCCTTAGAATTCTTCCCTACCTTATTCCTGTGCTGAGATACAGGCTGCTCCAACCTGCTGTAAAATGCTTGATTTCGAGAGTGAGCGAAACTAATGAAAACATTGTTGGGGTAAAACCTAAAGGGAAAGACCTAGCACCAAATACAATTTGCCATCTGATCTAACTTCTGGAGGCAGTCAAAATGATCCTTAGAATTCTTCCCTACCTTATTCCTGTGCTGAGATACAGGCTGCTCCAACCTGCTGTAAAATGCTTGATTTCGAGAGTGAGCGAAACTAATGAAAACATTGTTGGGGTAAAACCTAAAGGGAAAGGTCTAGCACCAAATAGCATTGGCCATCTGATCTAACTTCTGGAGGCAGTCAAAATGATATTTAGAATTCTTCCCTACCTTATTCCTGTGCTGAGATACAGGCTGCTCCAACCTGCTGTAAAATGCTTGATTTCGAGAGTGAGCGAAACTAATGAAAACATTGTTGGGGTAAAACCTAAAGGGAAAGGTCTAGCACCAAATTGCATTGGGCATCTGATCTAACTTCTGGAGGCAGTCAAAATGAGTATTTGAATTCTTCCCTACCTTATTCCTGTGCTGAGATACAGGCTGCTCCAACCTGCTGTAAAATGCTTGATTTCGAGAGTGAGCGAAACTAATGAAAACATTGTTGGGGTAAAACCTAAAGGGAAAGGTCTAGCACCAAATTGCATTGGCCATCTGATCTAACTTCTGGAGGCAGTCAAAATGAGTATTTGAATTCTTCCTTACCTTATTCCTGTGCTGAGATACAGGCTGCTCCAACCTGCTGTAAAATGCTTGATTTCGAGAGTGAGCGAAACTAATGAAAACATTGTTGGGGTAAAACCTAAAGGGAGAGGTCTAGCACCAAATTGCATTGGCCATCTGATCTAACTTCTGGAGGCAGTCAAAATGAGTATTTGAATTCTTCCCTACCTTATTCCTGTGCTGAGATACAGGCTGCTCCAACCTGCTGTAAAATGCTTGATTTCGAGAGTGAGCGAAACTAATGAAAACATTGTTGGGGTAAAACGTAAAGGGAAAGGCCTAGCACCAAATTGCATTGGCCATCTGATCTAACTTCTGGAGGCAGTCAAAATGAGTATTTGAATTCTTCCCTACATTATTCCTGTGCTGAGATACAGGCTGCTCCAACCTGCTGTAAAATGCTTGATTTCCAGAGTGAGCGAAACTAATGAATACATTGTTGGAGTAAAACCTAAAGGGAAAGACCTAGCACCAAATACAATTTGCCATCTGATCTAACTTCTGGAGGCTGTCAAAATGATCCTTAGAATTCTTCCCTACCTTATTCCTGTGCTGAGATACAGGCTGCTCCAACCTGCTGTAAAATGCTTGATTTCGAGAGTGAGCGAAACTAATGAAAACATTGTTGGGGTAAAACCTAAAGGGAAAGGTCTAGCACCAAATTGCATTGGCCATCTGATCTAACTTCTGGAGGCAGTCAAAATGAGTATTTGAATTCTTCCTTACCTTATTCCTGTGCTGAGATAGAGGCTGCTCCAACCTGCTGTAAAATGCTTGATTTCGAGAGTGAGCGAAACTAATGAATACATTGTTGGAGTAAAACCTAAAGGGAAAGACCTAGCACCAAATACAATTTGCCATCTGATCTAACTTCTGGAGGCTGTCAAAATGATCCTTAGAATTCTTCCCTACCTTATTCCTGTGCTGAGATACAGGCTGCTCCAACCTGCTGTAAAATGCTTGATTTGGAGAGTGAGCGAAACTAATGAAAACATTGTTGGGGTAAAACCTAAAGGGAAAGGCCTAGCATCAAATTGCATTGGCCATCTGATCTAACTTCTGGAGGCAGTCAAAATGAGTATTTGAATTCTTCCCTACCTTATTCCTGTGCTGAGATACAGGCTGCTCCAACCTGCTGTAAAATGCTTGATTTCGAGAGTGAGCGAAACTAATGAAAACATTGTTGGGGTAAAACCTAAAGGGAAAGACCTAGCACCAAATACAATTTGCCATCTGATCTAACTTCTGGAGGCAGTCAAAATGATATTTAGAATTCTTCCCTACCTTATTCCTGTGCTGAGATACAGGCTGCTCCAACCTGCTGTAAAATGCTTGATTTCGAGAGTGAGCGAAACTAATGAAAACATTGTTGGGGTAAAACCTAAAGGGAAAGACCTAGCACCAAATAAAATTTGCCATCTGATCTAACTTCTGGAGGCAGTCAAAATGAGTATTTGAATTCTTCCCTACCTTATTCCTGTGCTGAGATACAGGCTGCTCCAACCTGCTGTAAAATGCTTGATTTCGAGAGTGAGCGAAACTAATGAAAACATTGTTGGGGTAAAACCTAAAGGGAAAGGCCTAGCACCAAATTGCATTGGCCATCTGATCTAACTTCTGGAGGCAGTCAAAATGAGTATTTGAATTCTTCCCTACCTTATTCCTGTGCTGAGATACAGGCTGCTCCAACCTGCTGTAAAATGCTTGATTTCGAGAGTGAGCGAAACTAATGAAAACATTGTTGGGGTAAAACCTAAAGGGAAAGGCCTAGCACCAAATTGCATTGGCCATCTGACCTAACTTCTGGAGGCACTCAAAATGAGTATTTGAATTCTTCCCTACCTTATTCCTGTGCTGAGATACAGGCTGCTCCAACCTGCTGTAAAATGCTTGATTTCCAGAGTGAGCGAAACTAATGAAAACATTGTTGGGGTAAAACCTAAAGGGAAAGGCCTAGCACCAAATTGCATTGGCCATCTGATCTAACTTCTGGAGGCACTCAAAATGAGTATTTGAATTCTTCCCTACCTTATTCCTGTGCTGAGATACAGGCTGCTCCAACCTGCTGTAAAATGCTTGATTTCGAGAGTGAGCGATACTAATGAAAATATTGTTAGGGTAAAACCTAAAGGGAAAGGCCTAGCACCAAATTGCATTGGCCATCTGATCTAACTTCTGGAGGCAGTCAAAATGAGTGTTTGAATTCTTCCTTACCTTATTCCTGTGCTGAGATACAGGCTGCTCCAACCTGCTGTAAAATGCTTGATTTGGAGAGTGAGCGAAACTAATGAAAACATTGTTGGGGTAAAACCTAAAGGGAAAGATCTAGCACCAAATCCAATTTGCCATCTGATCTAACTTCTGGAGGCAGTCAAAATGATCCTTAGAATTCTTCCCTACCTTATTCCTGTGCTGAGATACAGGCTGCTCCAACCTGCTGTAAAATGCTTGATTTCGAGAGTGATCGAAACTAATGAAAACATTGTTGGGGTAAAACCTAAAGGGAAAGACCTAGCACCAAATACAATTTGCCATCTGATCTAACTTCTGGAGGCAGTCAAAATGATATTTAGAATTCTTCCCTACCTTATTCCTGTGCTGAGATACAGGCTGCTCCAACCTGCTGTAAAATGCTTGATTTCGAGAGTGAGCGAAACTAATGAAAACATTGTTGGGGTAAAACCTAAAGGGAAAGACCTAGCACCAAATACAATTTGCCATCTGATCTAACTTCTGGAGGCAGTCAAAATGAGTATTTGAATTCTTCCCTACCTTATTCCTGTGCTGAGATACAGGCTGCTCCAACCTGCTGTAAAATGCTTGATTTCGAGAGTGAGCGAAACTAATGAAAACATTGTTGGGGTAAAACCTAAAGGGAAAGGCCTAGCACCAAATTGCATTGGCCATCTGATCTAACTTCTGGAGGCAGTCAAAATGAGTATTTGAATTCTTCCCTACCTTATTCCTGTGCTGAGATACAGGCTGCTCCAACCTGCTGTAAAATGCTTGATTTCGAGAGTGAGCGAAACTAATGAAAACATTGTTGGGGTAAAACCTAAAGGGAAAGGCCTAGCACCAAATTGCATTGGCCATCTGATCTAACTTCTGGAGGCAGTCAAAATGAGTATTTGAATTCTTCCCTACCTTATTCCTGTGCTGAGATACAGGCTGCTCCAACCTGCTGTAAAATGCTTGATTTCGAGAGTGAGCGAAACTAATGAAAACATTGTTGGGGTAAAACCTAAAGGGAAAGACCTAGCACCAAATCCAATTTGCCATCTGATCTAACTTCTGGAGGCAGTCAAAATGAGTATTTGAATTCTTCCCTACCTTTTACATGTGCTGAGATACAGGCTGCTCCAACCTGCTGTAAAATGCTTGATTTCGAGAGTGAGCGAAACTAATGAAAACATTGTTGGGGTAAAACCTAAAGGGAAAGACCTAGCACCAAATTGCATTGGCCATCTGATCTAACTTCTGGAGGCAGTCAAAATGAGTGTTTGAATTCTTCCCTACCTTATTCCTGTGCTGAGATACAGGCTGCTCCAACCTGCAGTAAAATGCTTGATTTCCAGAGTGAGCGAAACTAATGAAAACATTGTTGGGGTAAAACCTAAAGGGAAAGGCCTAGCACCAAATTGCATTGGCCATCTGATCTAACTTCTGGAGGCAGTCAAAATGATCCTTAGAATTCTTCCCTACCTTATTCCTGTGCTGAGATACAGGCTGCTCCAACCTGCTGTAAAATGCTTGATTTCGAGAGTGAGCGAAACTAATGAAAACATTGTTGGAGTAAAACCTAAAGGGAAAGTCCTAGCACCGAATACAATTTGCCATCTGATCTAACTTCTGGAGGCTGTCAAAATGATCCTTAGAATTCTTCCCTACCTTATTCCTGTGCTGAGATACAGGCTGCTCCAACCTGCTGTAAAATGCTTGATTTCGAGAGTGAGCGAAACTAATGAAAACATTGTTGGGGTAAAACCTAAAGGGAAAGGTCTAGCACCATATTGCATTGGCCATCTGATCTAACTTCTGGAGGCAGTCAAAATGAGTATTTGAATTCTTCCCTACCTTATTCCTGTGCTGAGATACAGGCTGCTCCAACCTGCTGTAAAATGCTTGATTTCGAGAGTGATCGAAACTAATGAAAACATTGTTGGGGTAAAACCTAAAGGGAAAGACCTAGCACCAAATACAATTTGCCATCTGATCTAACTTCTGGAGGCAGTCAAAATGATCCTTAGAATTCTTCCCTACCTTATTCCTGTGCTGAGATACAGGCTGCTCCAATCTGCTGTAAAATGCTTGATTTCGAGAGTGAGCGAAACTAATGAAAACATTGTTGGGGTAAAACCTAAAGGGAAAGACCTAGCACCAAATACAATTTGCCATCTGATCTAACTTCTGGAGGCAGTCAAAATGATCCTTAGAATTCTTCCCTACCTTATTCCTGTGCTGAGATACAGGCTGCTCCAACCTGCTGTAAAATGCTTGATTTCGAGAGTGAGCGAAACAAATGAAAACATTGTTGGGGTAAAACCTAAAGGGAAAGGCCTAGCACCAAATTGCATTGGCCATCTGATCTAACTTCTGGAGGCAGTCAAAATGAGTATTTGAATTCTTCCCTACCTTATTCCTGTGCTGAGATACAGGCTGCTCCAACCTGCTGTAAAATGCTTGATTTTGAGAGTGAGCGAAACTAATGAAAACACTGTTGCGGTAAAACCTAAAGGGAAAGACCTAGCACCAAATACAATTTGCCATCTGATCTAACTTCTGGAGGCAGTCAAAATGAGTATTTGAATTCTTCCCTACCTTATTCCTGTGCTGAGATACAGGCTGCTCCAACCTGCTGTAAAATGCTTGATTTCGAGAGTGAGCGAAACTAATGAAAACATTGTTGGGGTAAAACCTAAAGGGAAAGGCCTAGCACCAAATTGCATTGGCCATCTGATCTAACTTCTGGAGGCAGTCAAAATGAGTATTTGAATTCTTCCCTACCTTATTCCTGTGCTGAGATACAGGCTTCTCCAACCTGCTGTAAAATGCTTGATTTCGAGAGTGATCGAAACTAATGAAAACATTGTTGGAGTAAAACCTAAAGGGAAAGGCCTAGCACCAAATTGCATTGGCCATCTGATCTAACTTCTGGAGGCAGTCAAAATGAGTATTTGAATTCTTCCCTACCTTATTCCTGTGCTGAGATACAGGCTGCTCCAACCTGCTGTAAAATGCTTGATTTCGAGAGTGATCGAAACTAATGAAAACATTGTTGGGGTAAAACCTAAATGGAAAGGCCTAGCACCAAATTGCATTGGCCATCTGATCTAACTTCTGGAGGCAGTCAAAATGAGTATTTGAATTCTTCCCTACCTTATTCCTGTGCTGAGATACAGGCTGCTCCAACCTGCTGTAAAATGCTTGATTTTGAGAGTGAGCGAAACTAATGAAAACACTGTTGCGGTAAAACCTAAAGGGAAAGACCTAGCACCAAATACAATTTGCCATCTGATCTAACTTCTGGAGGCAGTCAAAATGAGTATTTGAATTCTTCCCTACCTTATTCCTGTGCTGAGATACAGGCTGCTCCAACCTGCTGTAAAATGCTTGATTTCGAGAGTGAGCGAAACTAATGAAAACTTTGTTGGGGTAAAACATAAAGGGAAAGACCTAGCACCAAATACAATTTGCCATCTGATCTAACTTCTGGAGGCAGTCAAAATGAGTATTTGAATTCTTCCCTACCTTATTCCTGTGCTGAGATACAGGCAGCTCCTACCTGCTGTAAAATGCTTGATTTCGAGAGTGAGCGAAACTAATGAAAACATTGTTGGGGTAAAACCTAAAGGGAAAGACCTAGTACCAAATTGCATTGGCCATCTGATCTAACTTCTGGAGGCAGTCAAAATGATCCTTAGAATTCTTCCCTACCTTATTCCTGTGCTGAGATACAGGCTGCTCCAACCTGCTGTAAAATGCTTGATTTCCAGAGTGAGCGAAACTAATGAAAACATTGTTGGGGTAAAACCTAAAGGGAAAGACCTAGCACCAAATACAATTTGCCATCTGATCTAACTTCTGGAGGCAGTCAAAATGAGTATTTGAATTCTTCCCTACCTTATTCCTGTGCTGAGATACAGGCTGCTCCAACCTGCTGTAAAATGCTTGATTTCGAGAGTGATCGAAACTAATGAAAACATTGTTGGGGTAAAACCTAAAGGGAAAGACCTAGCACCAAATACAATTTCCCATCTGATCTAACTTCTGGAGGCAGTCAAAATGATCCTTAGAATTCTTCCCTACCTTATTCCTGTGCTGAGATACAGGCTGCTCCAACCTGCTGTAAAATGCTTGATTTCGAGAGTGAGCGAAACTAATGAAAACATTGTTGGGGTAAAACCTAAAGGGAAAGACCTAGCACCAAATTGCATTGGCCATCTGATCTAACTTCTGGAGGCAGTCAAAATGATCCTTAGAATTCTTCCCTACCTTATTCCTGTGCTGAGATACAGGCTGCTCCAACCTGCTGTAAAATGCTTGATTTCGAGAGTGAGCGAAACTAATGAAAACATTGTTGGGGTAAAACCTAAAGGGAAAGGCCTAGCACCAAATACAATTTGCCATCTGATCTAACTTCTGGAGGCAGTCAAAATGAGTATTTGAATTCTTCCCTACCTTATTCCTGTGCTGAGATACAGGGTGCTCCAACCTGCTGTAAAATGCTTGATTTCGAGAGTGATCGAAACTAATAAAAACATTGTTGGGGTAAAACCTAAAGGGAAAGGCCTAGCACCAAATTGCATTGGCCATCTGATCTAACTTCTGGAGGCAGTCAAAATGAGTATTTGAATTCTTCCCTACCTTATTCCTGTGCTGAGATACAGGCTTCTCCAACCTGCTGTAAAATGCTTGATTTCGAGAGTGAGCGAAACTAATGAAAACATTGTTGGAGTAAAACCTAAAGGGAAAGGCCTAGCACCAAATTGCATTGGCCATCTGATCTAACTTCTGGAGGCAGTCAAAATGAGTATTTGAATTCTTCCCTACCTTATTCCTGTGCTGAGATACAGGCTGCTCCAACCTGCTGTAAAATGCTTGATTTCGAGAGTGATCGAAACTAATGAAAACATTGTTGGGGTAAAACCTAAAGGGAAAGGCCTAGCACCAAATTGCATTGGCCATCTGATCTGACTTCTGGAGGCAGTCAAAATGAGTATTTGAATTCTTCCCTACCTTATTCCTGTGCTGAGATACAGGCTGCTCCAACCTGCGGTAAAATGCTTGATTTCGAGAGTGAGCGAAACTAATGAAAACTTTGTTGGGGTAAAACCTAAAGGGAAAGACCTAGCACCAAATACAATTTGCCATCTGATCTAACTTCTGGAGGCAGTCAAAATGAGTATTTGAATTCTTCCCTACCTTATTCCTGTGCTGAGATACAGGCTGTTCCAACCTGCTGTAAAATGCTTGATTTCGAGAGTGAGCGAAACTAATGAAAACATTGTTGGGGTAAAACCTAAAGGGAAAGGCCTAGCACCAAATTGCATTGGCCATCTGATCTAACTTCTGGAGGCAGTCAAAATGAGTATTTGAATTCTTCCCTACCTTATTCCTGTGCTGAGATACAGGCTGCTCCAACCTGCTGTAAAATGCTTGATTTCGAGAGTGAGCGAAACTAATGAAAACATTGTTGGGGTAAAACCTAAAGGGAAAGACCTAGCATCAAATTGCATTGGCCATCTGATCTAACTTCTGGAGGCAGTCAAAATGAGTATTAGAATTCTTCCCTACCTTATTCCTGTGCTGAGATACAGGCTGCTCCAACCTGCTGTAAAATGCTTGATTTCGAGAGTGAGCGAAACTAATGAAAACATTGTTGGGGTAAAACCTAAAGGGAAAGACCTAGCACCAAATACAATTTGCCATCTGATCTAACTTCTGGAGGCAGTCAAAATGATCCTTAGAATTCTTCCCTACCTTATTCCTCTGCTGAGATACAGGCTGCTCCAACCTGCTGTAAAATGCTTGATTTCGAGAGTGAGCGAAACTAATGAAAACATTTTTGGGGTAAAACCTAAAGGGAAAGACCTAGCACCAAATACAATTTGCCATCTGATCTAACTTCTGGAGGCAGTCAAAATGAGAATTTGAATTCTTCCCTACCTTATTCCTGTGCTGAGATACAGGGTGCTCCAATCTGCTGTAAAATGCTTGATTTCGAGAGTGAGCGAAACTAATGAAAACATTGTTGGGGTAAAACCTAAAGGGAAAGGCCTAGCACCAAATTGCATTGGCCATCTGATCTAACTTCTGGAGGCAGTCAAAATGAGTATTTGAATTCTTCCCTACCTTATTCCTGTGCTGAGATACAGGCTGCTCCAACCTGCTGTAAAATGCTTGATTTCGAGAGTGAGCGAAACTAATGAAAACATTGTTGGGGTAAAACCTAAAGGGAAAGACCTAGCACCAAATACAATTTGCCATCTGATCTAACTTCTGGAGGCAGTCAAAATGAGTATTTGAATTCTTCCCTACCTTATTCCTGTGCTGAGATACAGGCTGCTCCAACCTGCTGTAAAATGCTTGATTTCGAGAGTGAGCGAAACTAATGAAAACATTGTTGGGGTAAAACCTAAAGGGAAAGGTCTAGCACCAAATTGCATTGGCCATCTGATCTAACTTCTGGAGGCAGTCAAAATGATCCTTAGAATTCTTCCCTACCTTATTCCTGTGCTGAGATACAGGCTGCTCCAACCTGCTGTAAAATGCTTGATTTCGAGAGTGAGCGAAACTAATGAAAACATTGTTGGGGTAAAACCTAAAGGGAAAGGCCTAGCACCAAATTGCATTGGCCATCTGATCTAACTTCTGGAGGCAGTCAAAATGAGTATTTGAATTCTTCCCTACCTTATTCCTGTGCTGAGATACAGGCTGCTCCAACCTGCTGTAAAATGCTTGATTTCGAGAGTGAGCGAAACTAATGAAAACATTGTTGGGGTAAAACCTAAAGGGAAAGACCTAGCACCAAATACAATTTGCCAACTGATCTAACTTCTGGAGGCAGTCAAAATGAGTATTTGAATTCTTCCCTACCTTATTCCTGTGCTGAGATACAGGCTGCTCCAACCTGCTGTAAAATGCTTGATTTCCAGAGTGAGCGAAACTAATGAAAACATTGTTGGGGTAAAACCTAAAGGGAAAGGCCTAGCACCAAATTGCATTGGCCATCTGATCTAACTTCTGGAGGCAGTCAAAATGAGTATTTGAATTCTTCCCTACCTTATTCCTGTGCTGAGATACAGGCTGCTCCAACCTGCTGTAAAATGCTTGATTTCGAGAGTGAGCGAAACTAATGAAAACATTGTTGGGGTAAAACCTAAAGGGAAAGGTCTAGCACCAAATACAATTTGCCATCTGATCTAACTTCTGGAGGCAGTCAAAATGAGTATTTGAATTCTTCCCTACCTTATTCCTGTGCTGAGATACAGGCTGCTCCAACCTGCTGTAAAATGCTTGATTTCGAGAGTGAGCGAAACTAATGAAAACATTGTTGGGGTAAAACCTAAAGGGAAAGACCTAGCACCAAATTGCATTGGCCATCTGATCTAACTTCTGGAGGTAGTCAAAATGATCCTTAGAATTCTTCCCTACCTTATTCCTGTGCTGAGATACAGGCTGCTCCAACCTGCTGTAAAATGCTTGATTTCGAGAGTGAGCGAAACTAATGAAAACATTGTTGGGGTAAAACCTAAAGGGAAAGACCTAGCACCAAATTGCATTGGCCATCTGATCTAACTTCTGGAGGCAGTCAAAATGAGTATTCGAATTCTTCCCTACCTTATTCCTGTGCTGAGATACAGGCTGCTCCAACCTGCTGTAAAATGCTTGATCTCGAGAGTGAGCGAAACTAATGAAAACATTGTTGGGGTAAAACCTAAAGGGAAAGGCCTAGCACCAAATTGCATTGGCCATCTGATCTAACTTCTGGAGGCAGTCAAAATGAGTATTTGAATTCTTCCCTACCTTATTCCTGTGCTGAGATACAGGCTGCTCCAACCTGCTGTAAAATGCTTGATTTCGAGAGTGAGCGAAACTAATGAAAACATTGTTGGGGTAAAACCTAAAGGGAAAGGCCTAGCACCAAATTGCATTGGCCATCTGATCTAACTTCTGGAGGCAGTCAAAATGAGTATTTGAATTCTTCCCTACCTTATTCCTGTGCTGAGATACAGGCTGCTCCAACCTGCTGTAAAATGCTTGATTTCGAGAGTGAGCGAAACTAATGAAAACATTGTTGGGGTAAAACCTAAAGGGAAAGACCTAGCACCAAATACAATTTGCCAACTGATCTAACTTCTGGAGGCAGTCAAAATGAGTATTTGAATTCTTCCCTACCTTATTCCTGTGCTGAGATACAGGCTGCTCCAACCTGCTGTAAAATGCTTGATTTTGAGAGTGAGCGAAACTAATGAAAACATTGTTGGGGTAAAACCTAAAGGGAAAGGCCTAGCACCAAATTGCATTGGCCATCTGATCTAACTTCTGGAGGCAGTCAAAATGAGTATTTGAATTCTTCCCTACCTTATTCCTGTGCTGAGATACAGGCTGCTCCAACCTGCTGTAAAATGCTTGATTTCGAGAGTGAGCGAAACTAATGAAAACATTGTTGGGGTAAAACCTAAAGGGAAAGACCTAGCACCAAATACAATTTGCCATCTGATCTAACTTCTGGAGGCAGTCAAAATGATCCTTAGAATTCTTCCCTACCTTATTCCTGTGCTGAGATGCAGGCTGCTCCAACCTGCTGTAAAATGCTTGATTTCGATAGTGAGCGAAACTAATGAAAACATTGTTGGGGTAAAACCTAAAGGGAAAGGTCTAGCACCAAATTGCATTGGCCATCTGATCTAACTTCTGGAGGCAGTCAAAATGATCCTTAGAATTCTTCCCTACCTTATTCCTGTGCTGAGATACAGGCTGCTCCAACCTGCTGTAAAATGCTTGATTTCGAGAGTGAGCGAAACTAATGAAAACATTGTTGGGGTAAAACCTAAAGGGAAAGACCTAGCACCAAATTGCATTGGCCATCTGATCTAACTTCTGGAGGCAGTCAAAATGAGTATTTGAATTCTTCCCTACCTTATTACTGTGCTGAGATACAGGCTGCTCCAACCTGCTGTAAAATGCTTGATTTCGAGAGTGAGCGAAACTAATGAAAACATTGTTGGGGGAAAACCTAAAGGGAAAGACCTAGCACCAAATACAATTTGCCATCTGATCTAACTTCTGGAGGCAGTCAAAATGAGTATTTGAATTCTTCCCTACCTTATTCCTGTGCTGAGATGCAGGCTGCTCCAACCTGCTGTAAAATGCTTGATTTTGAGAGTGAGCGAAACTAATGAAAACATTGTTGGGGTAAAACCTAAAGGGAAAGGTCTAGCACCAAATTGCATTGGCCATCTGATCTATCTTCTGGAGGCAGTCAAAATGATCCTTAGAATTCTTCCCTACCTTATTCCTGTGCTGAGATACAGGCTTCTCCAACCTGCTGTAAAATGCTTGATTTCGAGAGTGAGCGAAACTAATGAAAACATTGTTGGGGTAAAACCTAAAGGGAAAGACCTAGCACCAAATACAATTTGCCAACTGATCTAACTTCTGGAGGCAGTCAAAATGAGTATTTGAATTCTTCCCTACCTTATTCCTGTGCTGAGATACAGGCTGCTCCAACCTGCTGTAAAATGCTTGATTTCGAGAGTGAGCGAAACTAATGAAAACATTGTTGGGGTAAAACCTAAAGGGAAAGACCTAGCACCAAATTCCATTGGCCATCTGATCTAACTTCTGGAGGCAGTCAAAATGATCCTTAGAATTCTTCCCTACCTTATTCCTGTGCTGAGATACAGGCTGCTCCAACCTGCTGTAAAATGCTTGATTTCGAGAGTGAGCGAAACTAATGAAAACATTGTTGGGGTAAAACCTAAAGGGAAAGACCTAGCACCAAATACAATTTGCCAACTGATCTAACTTCTGGAGGCAGTCAAAATGAGTATTTGAATTCTTCCCTACCTTATTCCTGTGCTGAGATACAGGCTGCTCCAACCTGCTGTAAAATGCTTGATTTCGAGAGTGAGCGAAACTAATGAAAACATTGTTGGGGTAAAACCTAAAGGGAAAGACCTAGCAGCAAATTCCATTGGCCATCTGATCTAACTTCTGGAGGCAGTCAAAATGATCCTTAGAATTCTTCCCTACCTTATTCCTGTGCTGAGATACAGGCTGCTCCAACCTGCTGTAAAATGCTTGATTTCGAGAGTGAGCGAAACTAATGAAAACATTGTTGGGGTAAAACCTAAAGGGAAAGACCTAGCACCAAATACAATTTGCCATCTGATCTAACTTCTGGAGGCAGTCAAAATGAGTATTTGAATTCTTCCCTACCTTATTCCTGTGCTGAGATACAGGCTGCTCCAACCTGCTGTAAAATGCTTGATTTCGAGAGTGAGCGAAACTAATGAAAACATTGTTGGGGTAAAACCTAAAGGGAAAGACCTAGCACCAAATTGCATTTGCCATCTGATCTAACTTCTGGAGGCAGTCAAAATGATCCTTAGAATTCTTCCCTACCATATTCCTGTGCTGAGATACAGGCTGCTCCAACCTGCTGTAAAATGCTTGATTTCGAGAGTGATCGAAACTAATGAAAACATTGTTGGGGTAAAACCTAAAGGGAAAGACCTAGCACCAAATTGCATTGGCCATCTGATCTAACTTCTGGAGGCAGTCAAAATGAGTATTTGAGTTCTTCCCTACCTTATTCCTGTGCTGAGATACAGGCTGCTCCAACCTGCTGTAAAATGCTTGATTTCGAGAGTGAGCGAAACTAATGAAAACATTGTTGGGGTAAAACCTAAAGGGAAAGGCCTAGCACCAAATTGCATTTGCCATCTGATCTAACTTCTGGAGGCAGTCAAAATGATCCTTAGAATTCTTCCCTACCTTATTCCTGTGCTGAGATACAGGCTGCTCCAACCTGCTGTAAAATGCTTGATTTCGAGAGTGAGCGAAACTAATGAAAACATTGTTGGGGTAAAACCTAAAGGGAAAGACCTAGCACCAAATACAATTTGCCATCTGATCTAACTTCTGGAGGCAGTCAAAATGAGTATTTGAGTTCTTCCCTACCTTATTCCTGTGCTGAGATACAGGCTGCTCCAACCTGCTGTAAAATGCTTGATTTCGAGAGTGAGCGAAACTAATGAAAACATTGTTGGGGTAAAACCTAAAGGGAAAGACCTAGCACCAAATACAATTTGCCATCTGATCTAACTTCTGGAGGCAGTCAAAATGATCCTTAGAATTCTTCCCTACCTTATTCCTGTGCTGAGATACAGGCTGCTCCAACCTGCTGTAAAATGCTTGATTTCGAGAGTGAGCGAAACTAATGAAAACATTGTTGGGGTAAAACCTAAAGGGAAAGACCTAGCACCAAATACAATTTGCCATCTGATCTAACTTCTGGAGGCAGTCAAAATGAGTATTTGAATTCTTCCCTACCTTATTCCTGTGCTGAGATACAGGCTGCTCCAACCTGCTGTAAAATGCTTGATTTCGAGAGTGAGCGAAACTAATGAAAACATTGTTGGGGTAAAACCTAAAGGGAAAGGCCTAGCACCAAATTGCATTGGCCATCTGATCTAACTTCTGGAGGCAGTCAAAATGATCCTTAGAATTCTTCCCTACCTTATTCCTGTGCTGAGATACAGGCTGCTCCAACCTGCTGTAAAATGCTTGATTTCGAGAGTGAGCGAAACTAATGAAAACATTGTTGGGGTAAAACCTAAAGGGAAAGACCTAGCACCAAATTGCATTTGCCATCTGATCTAACTTCTGGAGGCAGTCAAAATGATCCTTAGAATTCTTCCCTACCTTATTCCTGTGCTGAGATACAGGCTGCTCCAACCTGCTGTAAAATGCTTGATTTCGAGAGTGATCAAAACTAATGAAAACATTGTTGGGGTAAAACCTAAAGGGAAAGACCTAGCGCCAAATCCAATTTGCCATCTGATCTAACTTCTGGAGGCAGTCAAAATGAGTATTTGAGTTCTTTCCTACCTTATTCCTGTGCTGAGATACAGGCTGCTCCAACCTGCTGTAAAATGCTTGATTTTGAGAGTGAGCGAAACTAATGAAAACATTGTTGGGGTAAAACCTAAAGGGAAAGACCTAGCACCAAATTGCATTTGCCATCTGATCTAACTTCTGGAGGCAGTCAAAATGATCCTTAGAATTCTTCCCTACCTTATTCCTGTGCTGAGATACAGGCTGCTCCAACCTGCTGTAAAATGCTTGATTTCGAGAGTGAGCGAAACTAATGAAAACATTGTTGGGGTAAAACCTAAAGGGAAAGACCTAGCACCAAATACAATTTGCCATCTGATCTAACTTCTGGAGGCAGTCAAAATGAGTATTTGAGTTCTTCCCTACCTTATTCCTGTGCTGAGATACAGGCTGCTCCAACCTGCTGTAAAATGCTTGATTTTGAGAGTGAGCGAAACTAATGAAAACATTGTTGGGGTAAAACCTAAAGGGAAAGTTCTAGCACCAAATTGCATTGGCCATCTGATCTATCTTCTGGAGGCAGTCAAAATGATCCTTAGAATTCTTCCCTACCTTATTCCTGTGCTGAGATACAGGCTGCTCCAACCTGCTGTAAAATGCTTGATTTCGAGAGTGAGCGAAACTGATGAAAACATTGTTGGGGTAAAACCTAAAGGGAAAGACCTAGCACCAAATCCAATTTGCCATCTGATCTAACTTCTGGACCAGTCAAAATGGGTATTTGAGTTCTTCCCTACCTTATTCCTGTGCTGAGATACAGGCTGCTCCAACCTGCTGTAAAATGCTTGATTTCGAGAGTGAGCGAAACTAATGAAAACATTGTTGGGGTAAAACCTAAAGGGAAAGGCCTAGCACCAAATTGCATTGGCCATCTGATCTAACTTCTGGAGGCAGTCAAAATGAGTATTTGAATTCTTCCCTACCTTATTCCTGTGCTGAGATACAGGCTGCTCCAACCTGCTGTAAAATGCTTGATTTCGAGAGTGAGCGAAACTAATGAAAACATTGTTGGGGTAAAACCTAAAGGGAAAGGACTAGCACCAAATTGCATTGGCCATCTGATCTATCTTCTGGAGGCAGTCAAAATGATCCTTAGAATTCTTCCCTACCTTATTCCTGTGCTGAGATACAGGCTGCTCCAACCTGCTGTAAAATGCTTGATTTCGAGAGTGAGCGAAACTAATGAAAACATTGTTGGGGTAAAACCTAAAGGGAAAGACCTAGCACCAAATACAATTTGCCATCTGATCTAACTTCTGGACCAGTCAAAATGGGTATTTGAGTTCTTCCCTACCTTATTCCTGTGCTGAGATACAGGCTGCTCCAACCTGCTGTAAAATGCTTGATTTCGAGAGTGAGCGAAACTAATGAAAACATTGTTGGGGTAAAACCTAAAGGGAAAGACCTAGCACCAAATCCAATTTGCCATCTGATCTAACTTCTGGAGGCAGTCAAAATGAGTATTTGAATTCTTCCCTACCTTATTCCTGTGCTGAGATACAGGCTGCTCCAACCTGCTGTAAAATGCTTGATTTCGAGAGTGAGCGAAACTAATGAAAACATTGTTGGGGTAAAACCTAAAGGGAAAGACCTAGCACCAAATACAATTTGCCATCTGATCTAACTTCTGGAGGCAGTCAAAATGAGTATTTGAATTCTTCCCTACCTTATTCCTGTGCTGAGATACAGGCTGCTCCAACCTGCTGTAAAATGCTTGATTTCGAGAGTGAGCGAAACTAATGAAAACATTGTTGGGGTAAAACCTAAAGGGAAAGGCCTAGCACCAAATTGCATTGGCCATCTGATCTAACTTCTGGAGGCAGTCAAAATGAGTATTTGAATTCTTCCCTACCTTATTCCTGTGCTGAGACACAGGCTGCTCCAACCTGCTGTAAAATGCTTGATTTCGAGAGTGAGCGAAACTAATGAAAACATTGTTGGGGTAAAACCTAAAGGGAAAGACGTAGCACCAAATTGCATTTGCCATCTGATCTAACTTCTGGAGGCAGTCAAAATGATCCTTAGAATTCTTCCCTACCTTATTCCTGTGCTGAGATACAGGCTGCTCCAACCTGCTGTAAAATGCTTGATTTCGAGAGTGATCGAAACTAATGAAAACATTGTTGGGGTAAAACCTAAAGGGAAAGACCTAGCACCAAATTGCATTGGCCATCTGATCTAACTTCTGGAGGCAGTCAAAATGAGTATTTGAATTCTTCCCTACCTTATTCCTGTGCTGAGATACAGGCTGCTCCAACCTGCTGTAAAATGCTTGATTTTGAGAGTGAGCGAAACTAATGAAAACATTGTTGGGGTAAAACCTAAAGGGAAAGACCTAGCACCAAATTGCATTTGCCATCTGATCTAACTTCTGGAGGCAGTCAAAATGATCCTTAGAATTCTTCCCTACCTTATTCCTGTGCTGAGATACAGGCTGCTCCAACCTGCTGTAAAATGCTTGATTTCGAGAGTGATCGAAACTAATGAAAACATTGTTGGGGTAAAACCTAAAGGGAAAGACCTAGCACCAAATACAATTTGCCATCTGATCTAACTTCTGGAGGCAGTCAAAATGAGTATTTGAGTTCTTCCCTACCTTATTCCTGTGCTGAGATACAGGCTGCTCCAACCTGCTGTAAAATGCTTGATTTTGAGAGTGATCGAAACTAATGAAAACATTGTTGGGGTAAAACCTAAAGGGAAAGGCCTAGCACCAAATCCAATTTGCCATCTGATCTAACTTCTGGAGGCAGTCAAAATGATCCTTAGAATTCTTCCCTACCTTATTCCTGTGCTGAGATACAGGCTGCTCCAACCTGCTGTAAAATGCTTGATTTCGAGAGTGATCGAAACTAATGAAAACATTGTTGGGGTAAAACCTAAAGGGAAAGGCCTAGCACCAAATCCAATTTGCCATCTGATCTGACTTCTGGAGGCAGTCAAAATGAGTATTTGAATTCTTCCCTACCTTATTCCTGTGCTGAGATACAGGCTGCTCCAACCTGTTGTAAAATGCTTGATTTCGAGAGTGAGCGAAACTAATGAAAACATTGTTGGGGTAAAACCTAAAGGGAAAGGCCTAGCACCAAATTGCATTGGCCATCTGATCTAACTTCTGGAGGCAGTCAAAATGAGTATTTCAATTCTTCCCTACCTTATTCCTGTGCTGAGATACAGGCTGCTCCAACCTGCTGTAAAATGCTTGATTTCGAGAGTGAGCGAAACTAATGAAAACATTGTTGGGGTAAAACCTAAAGGGAAAGGCCTAGCACCAAATTGCATTGGCCATCTGATCTAACTTCTGGAGGCAGTCAAAATGAGTATTTGAATTCTTCCCTACCTTATTCCTGTGCTGAGATACAGGCTGCTCCAACCTGCTGTAAAATGCTTGATTTCGAGAGTGAGCGAAACTAATGAAAACATTGTTGGGGGAAAACCTAAAGGGAAAGACCTAGCACCAAATAAATTTGCCATCTGATCTAACTTCTGGAGGCAGTCAAAATGAGTATTTGAATTCTTCCCTACCTTATTCCTGTGCTGAGATGCAGGCTGCTCCAACCTGCTGTAAAATGCTTGATTTTGAGAGTGAGCGAAACTAATGAAAACATTGTTGGGGTAAAACGTAAAGGGAAAGGTCTAGCACCAAATTGCATTGGCCATCTGATCTATCTTCTGGAGGCAGTCAAAATGATCCTTAGAATTCTTCCCTACCTTATTCCTGTGCTGAGATACAGGCTGCTCCAACCTGCTGTAAAATGCTTGATTTCGAGAGTGAGCGAAACTAATGAAAACATTGTTGGGGTAAAACCTAAAGGGAAAGACCTAGCACCAAATACAATTTGCCATCTGATCTAACTTCTGGACCAGTCAAAATGGGTATTTGAGTTCTTCCCTACCTTATTCCTGTGCTGAGATACAGGCTGCTCCAACCTGCTGTAAAATGCTTGATTTCGAGAGTGAGCGAAACTAATGAAAACATTGTTGGGGTAAAACCTAAAGGGAAAGACCTAGCACCAAATACAATTTGCCATCTGATCTAACTTCTGGAGGCAGTCAAAATGAGTATTTGAATTCTTCCCTACCTTATTCCTGTGCTGAGATACAGGCTGCTCCAACCTGCTGTAAAATGCTTGATTTCGAGAGTGAGCGAAACTAATGAAAACATTGTTGGGGTAAAACCTAAAGGGAAAGACCTAGCACCAAATACAATTTGCCATCTGATCTAACTTCTGGAGGCAGTCAAAATGAGTATTTGAATTCTTCCCTACCTTATTCCTGTGCTGAGATACAGGCTGCTCCAACCTGCTGTAAAATGCTTGATTTCGAGAGTGAGCGAAACTAATGAAAACATTGTTGGGGTAAAACCTAAAGGGAAAGGCCTAGCACCAAATTGCATTGGCCATCTGATCTAACTTCTGGAGGCAGTCAAAATGAGTATTTGAATTCTTCCCTACCTTATTCCTGTGCTGAGACACAGGCTGCTCCAACCTGCTGTAAAATGCTTGATTTCGAGAGTGAGCGAAACTAATGAAAACATTGTTGGGGTAAAACCTAAAGGGAAAGACGTAGCACCAAATTGCATTTGCCATCTGATCTAACTTCTGGAGGCAGTCAAAATGATCCTTAGAATTCTTCCCTACCTTATTCCTGTGCTGAGATACAGGCTGCTCCAACCTGCTGTAAAATGCTTGATTTCGAGAGTGATCGAAACTAATGAAAACATTGTTGGGGTAAAACCTAAAGGGAAAGACCTAGCACCAAATTGCATTGGCCATCTGATCTAACTTCTGGAGGCAGTCAAAATGAGTATTTGAATTCTTCCCTACCTTATTCCTGTGCTGAGATACAGGCTGCTCCAACCTGCTGTAAAATGCTTGATTTTGAGAGTGAGCGAAACTAATGAAAACATTGTTGGGGTAAAACCTAAAGGGAAAGACCTAGCACCAAATTGCATTTGCCATCTGATCTAACTTCTGCAGGCAGTCAAAATGATCCTTAGAATTCTTCCCTACCTTATTCCTGTGCTGAGATACAGGCTGCTCCAACCTGCTGTAAAATGCTTGATTTCGAGAGTGATCGAAACTAATGAAAACATTGTTGGGGTAAAACCTAAAGGGAAAGACCTAGCACCAAATACAATTTGCCATCTGATCTAACTTCTGGAGGCAGTCAAAATGAGTATTTGAGTTCTTCCCTACCTTATTCCTGTGCTGAGATACAGGCTGCTCCAACCTGCTGTAAAATGCTTGATTTTGAGAGTGAGCGAAACTAATGAAAACATTGTTGGGGTAAAACCTAAAGGGAAAGTTCTAGCACCAAATTGCATTGGCCATCTGATCTATCTTCTGGAGGCAGTCAAAATGATCCTTAGAATTCTTCCCTACCTTATTCCTGTGCTGAGATACAGGCTGCTCCAACCTGCTGTAAAATGCTTGATTTCGAGAGTGAGCGAAACTAATGAAAACATTGTTGGGGTAAAACCTAAAGGGAAAGACCTAGCACCAAATACAATTTGCCATCTGATCTAACTTCTGGAGGCAGTCAAAATGAGTATTTGAATTCTTCCCTACCTTATTCCTGTGCTGAGATACAGGCTGCTCCAACCTGCTGTAAAATGCTTGATTTCGAGAGTGAGCGAAACTGATGAAAACATTGTTGGGGTAAAACCTAAAGGGAAAGACCTAGCACCAAATCCAATTTGCCATCTGATCTGACTTCTGCACCAGTCAAAATGGGTATTTGAGTTCTTCCCTACCTTATTCCTGTGCTGAGATACAGGCTGCTCCAACCTGCTGTAAAATGCTTGATTTCGAGAGTGAGCGAAACTAATGAAAACATTGTTGGGGTAAAACCTAAAGGGAAAGGCCTAGCACCAAATTGCATTGGCCATCTGATCTAACTTCTGGAGGCAGTCAAAATGAGTATTTGAATTCTTCCCTACCTTATTCCTGTGCTGAGATACAGGCTGCTCCAACCTGCTGTAAAATGCTTGATTTCGAGAGTGAGCGAAACTAATGAAAACATTGTTGGGGTAAAACCTAAAGGGAAAGGCCTAGCACCAAATTGCATTGGCCATCTGATCTAACTTCTGGAGGCAGTCAAAATGAGTATTTGAATTCTTCCCTACCTTATTCCTGTGCTGAGATACAGGCTGCTCCAACCTGCTGTAAAATGCTTGATTTCGAGAGTGAGCGAAACTAATGAAAACATTGTTGGGGTAAAACCTAAAGGGAAAGACCTAGCACCAAATTGCATTTGCCATCTGATCTAACTTCTGGAGGCAGTCAAAATGATCCTTAGAATTCTTCCCTACCTTATTCCTGTGCTGAGATACAGGCTGCTCCAACCTGCTGTAAAATGCTTGATTTCGAGAGTGAGCGAAACTAATGAAAACATTGTTGGGGTAAAACCTAAAGGGAAAGGCCTAGCACCAAATTGCATTGGCCATCTGATCTAACTTCGGGAGGCAGTCAAAATGAGTATTTGAGTTCTTCCCTACCTTATTCCTGTGCTGAGATACAGGCTGCTCCAACCTGCTGTAAAATGCTTGATTTTGAGAGTGAGCGAAACTAATGAAAACATTGTTGGGGTAAAACCTAAAGGGAAAGACCTAGCACCAAATTGCATTTGCCATCTGATCTAACTTCTGGAGGCAGTCAAAATGATCCTTAGAATTCTTCCCTACCTTATTCCTGTGCTGAGATACAGGCTGCTCCAACCTGCTGTAAAATGCTTGATTTCGAGAGTGATCGAAACTAATGAAAACATTGTTGGGGTAAAACCTAAAGGGAAAGGCCTAGCACCAAATACAATTTGCCATCTGATCTAACTTCTGGAGGCAGACAAAATGAGTATTTGAGTTCTTCCCTACCTTATTCCTGTGCTGAGATACAGGCTGCTCCAACCTGATGTAAAATGCTTGATTTCGAGAGTGAGCGAAACTAATGAAAACATTGTTGGGGTAAAACCTAAAGGGAAAGTTCTAGCACCAAATTGCATTGGCCATCTGATCTATCTTCTGGAGGCAGTCAAAATGATCCTTAGAATTCTTCCCTACCTTATTCCTGTGCTGACATACAGGCTGCTCCAACCTGCTGTAAAATGCTTGATTTCGAGAGTGAGCGAAACTAATGAAAACATTGTTGGGGTAAAACCTAAAGGGAAAGACCTAGCACCAAATACAATTTGCCATCTGATCTAACTTCTGGAGGCAGTCAAAATGAGTATTTGAATTCTTCCCTACCTTATTCCTGTGCTGAGATACAGGCTGCTCCAACCTGCTGTAAAATGCTTGATTTCGAGAGTGAGCGAAACTGATGAAAACATTGTTGGGGTAAAACCTAAAGGGAAAGACCTAGCACCAAATCCAATTTGCCATCTGATCTAACTTCTGGACCAGTCAAAATGGGTATTTGAGTTCTTCCATACCTTATTCCTGTGCTGAGATACAGGCTGCTCCAACCTGCTGTAAAATGCTTGATTTCGAGAGTGAGCGAAACTAATGAAAACATTGTTGGGGTAAAACCTAAAGGGAAAGGCCTAGCACCAAATTGCATTGGCCATCTGATCTAACTTCTGGAGGCAGTCAAAATGAGTATTTGAATTCTTCCCTACCTTATTCCTGTGCTGAGATACAGGCTGCTCCAACCTGCTGTAAAATGCTTGATTTCGAGAGTGAGCGAAACTAATGAAAACATTGTTGGGGTAAAACCTAAAGGGAAAGACCTAGCACCAAATACAATTTGCCATCTGATCTAACTTCTGGAGTCAGTCAAAATGATCCTTAGAATTCTTCCCTACCTTATTCCTGTGCTGAGATACAGGCTGCTCCAACCTGCTGTAAAATGCTTGATTTCGAGAGTGAGCGAAACTAATGAAAACATTGTTGGGGTAAAACCTAAAGGGAAAGACCTAGCACCAAATTGCATTGGCCATCTGATCTAACTTCTGGAGGCTGTCAAAATGATCCTTAGAATTCTTCCCTACCTTATTCCTGTGCTGAGATACAGGCTGCTCCAACCTGCTGTAAAATGCTTGATTTCGAGAGTGATCGAAACTAATGAAAACATTGTTGGGGTAAAACCTAAAGGGAAAGACCTAGCACCAAATTGCATTGGCCATCTGATCTAACTTCTGGAGGCAGTCAAAATGAGTATTTGAATTCTTCCCTACCTTATTCCTGTGCTGAGATACAGGCTGCTCCAACCTGCTGTAAAATGCTTGATTTCGAGAGTGAGCGAAACTAATGAAAACATTGTTGGGGTAAAACCTAAAGGGAAAGACCTAGCACCAAATCCAATTTGCCATCTGATCTAACTTCTGGACCAGTCAAAATGGGTATTTGAGTTCTTCCCTACCTTATTCCTGTGCTGAGATACAGGCTGCTCCAACCTGCTGTAAAATGCTTGATTTCGAGAGTGAGCGAAACTAATGAAAACATTGTTGGGGTAAAACCTAAAGGGAAAGACCTAGCACCAAATACAATTTGCCATCTGATCTAACTTCTGGAGGCAGTCAAAATGATCCTTAGAATTCTTCCCTACCTTATTCCTGTGCTGAGATACAGGCTGCTCCAACCTGCTGTAAAATGCTTGATTTCGAGAGTGATCGAAACTAATGAAAACATTGTTGGGGTAAAACCTAAAGGGAAAGACCTAGCACCAAATTGCATTGGCCATCTGATCTAACTTCTGGAGGCAGTCAAAATGATCCTTAGAATTCTTCCCTACCTTATTCCTGTGCTGAGATACAGGCTGCTCCAACCTGCTGTAAAATGCTTGATTTCGAGAGTGAGCGAAACTAATGAAAACATTGTTGGGGTAAAACCTAAAGGGAAAGACCTAGCACCAAATCCAATTTGCCATCTGATCTAACTTCTGGACCAGTCAAAATGGGTATTTGAGTTCTTCCCTACCTTATTCCTGTGCTGAGATACAGGCTGCTCCAACCTGCTGTAAAATGCTTGATTTCGAGAGTGAGCGAAACTAATGAAAACATTGTTGGGGTAAAACCTAAAGGGAAAGGCCTAGCACCAAATTGCATTGGCCATCTGGTCTAACTTCTGGAGGCAGTCAAAATGAGTATTTGAATTCTTCCCTACCTTATTCCTGTGCTGAGATACAGGCTGCTCCAACCTGCTGTAAAATGCTTGATTTCGAGAGTGAGCGAAACTAATGAAAACATTGTTGGGGTAAAACCTAAAGGGAAAGACCTAGCACCAAATACAATTTGCCATCTGATCTAACTTCTGGAGGCAGTCAAAATGATCCTTAGAATTCTTCCCTACCTTATTCCTGTGCTGAGATACAGGCTGCTCCAACCTGCTGTAAAATGCTTGATTTCGAGAGTGAGCGAAACTAATGAAAACATTGTTGGGGTAAAACCTAAAGGGAAAGACCTAGCACCAAATTGCATTGGCCATCTGATCTAACTTCTGGAGGCAGTCAAAATGAGTATTTGAATTCTTCCCTACCTTATTCCTGTGCTGAGATACAGGCTGCTCCAACCTGCTGTAAAATGCTTGATTTCGAGAGTGAGCGAAACTAATGAAAACATTGTTGGGGTAAAACCTAAAGGGAAAGACCTAGCACCAAATACAATTTGCCATCTGATCTAACTTCTGGAGGCAGTCAAAATGATCCTTAGAATTCTTCCCTACCTTATTCCTGTGCTGAGATACAGGCTGCTCCAACCTGCTGTAAAATGCTTGATTTCGAGAGTGAGCGAAACTAATGAAAACATTGTTGGGGTAAAACCTAAAGGGAAAGGTCTAGCACCAAATTGCATTGTCCATCTTATCTATCTTCTGGAGGCAGTCAAAATGATCCTTAGAATTCTTAACTACCTTATTCCTGTGCTGAGATACAGGCTGCTCCAACCTGCTGTAAAATGCTTGATTTCGAGAGTGAGCGAAACTAATGAAAACATTGTTGGGGTAAAACCTAAAGGGAAAGGCCTTGCATAAATTGCATTTCCATCTGATCTAACTTCTGGAGGCAGTCAAAATGAGTATTTGAATTCTTCCCTACCTTATTCCTGTGCTGAGATACAGGCTGCTCCAACGTGCTGTAAAATGCTTGATTTCGAGAGTGAGCGAAACTAATGAAAACATTGTTGGGGTAAAACCTAAAGGGAAAGGCCTAGCACCAAATTGCATTGGCCATCTGATCTAACTTCTGGAGGCAGTCAAAATGAGTATTTGAATTCTTCCCTACCTTATTCCTGTGCTGAGATACAGGCTGCTCCAACCTGCTGTAAAATGCTTGATTTCGAGAGTGAGCGAAACTAATGAAAACATTGTTGGGGTAAAACCTAAAGGGAAAGGAATAGCACCAAATACAATTTGCCATCTGATCTAACTTCTGGAGGCAGTCAAAATGATCCTATAGAATTCTTCCCTACCTTATTCCTGTGCTGAGATACAGGCTGCTCCAACCTGCTGTAAAATGCTTGATTTCGAGTGTGAGCGAAACTAATGAAAACATTGTTGGGGTAAAACCTAAAGGGAAAGGCCTAGCACCAAATTGCATTGGCCATCTGATCTAACTTCTGGAGGCAGTCAAAATGAGTATTTGAATTCTTCCCTACCTTATTCCTGTGCTGAGATACAGGCTGCTCCAACCTGCTGTAAAATGCTTGATTTCGAGAGTGAGCGAAACTAATGAAAACATTGTTGGGGTAAAACCTAAAGGGAAAGACCTAGCACCAAATCCAATTTGCCATCTGATCTAACTTCTGGAGGCAGTCAAAATGATCCTTAGAATTCTTCCCTACCTTATTCCTGTGCTGAGATACAGGCTGCTCCAACCTGCTGTAAAATGCTTGATTTCGAGAGTGAGCGAAACTAATGAAAACATTGTTGGGGTAAAACCTAAAGGGAAAGGCCTAGCACCAAATTGCATTGGCCATCTGATCTAACTTCTGGAGGCAGTCAAAATGAGTATTTGAATTCTTCCCTACCTTATTCCTGTGCTGAGATACAGGCTGCTCCAATCTGCTGTAAAATGCTTGATTTCGAGAGTGATCGAAACTAATGAAAACATTGTTGGGGTAAAACCTAAAGGGAAAGGCCTAGCACCAAATTGCATTGGCCATCTGATCTAACTTCTGGAGGCAGTCAAAATGAGTATTTGAATTCTTCCCTACCTTATTCCTGTGCTGAGATACAGGCTGCTCCAACCTGCTGTAAAATGCTTGATTTCGAGAGTGAGCGAAACTAATGAAAACATTGTTGGGGTAAAACCTAAAGGGAAAGACCTAGCACCAAATACAATTTGCCATCTGATCTAACTTCTGGAGGCAGTCAAAATGAGTATTTGAATTCTTCCCTACCTTATTCCTGTGCTGAGATACAGGCTGCTCCAACCTGCTGTAAAATGCTTGATTTCGAGAGTGAGCGAAACTAATGAAAACATTGTTGGGGTAAAACCTAAAGGGAAAGACCTAGCACCAAATACAATTTGCCATCTGATCTAACTTCTGGAGGCAGGCAAAATGAGTATTTGAATTCTTCCCTACCTTATTCCTGTGCTGAGATACAGGCTGCTCCAACCTGCTGTAAAATGCTTGATTTCGAGAGTGATCGAAACTAATGAAAACATTGTTGGGGTAAAACCTAAAGGGAAAGACCTAGCACCAAATTGCATTGGCCATCTGATCTAACTTCTGGAGGCAGTCAAAATGAGTATTTGAGTTCTTCCCTACCTTATTCCTGTGCTGAGATACAGGCTGCTCCAACCTGCTGTAAAATGCTTGATTTCGAGAGTGAGCGAAACTAATGAAAACATTGTTGGGGTAAAACCTAAAGGGAAAGGCCTAGCACCAAATTGCATTGGCCATCTGATCTAACTTCTGGAGGCAGTCAAAATGAGTATTTGAATTCTTCCCTACCTTATTCCTGTGCTGAGATACAGGCTGCTCCAACCTGCTGTAAAATGCTTGATTTCGAGAGTGAGCGAAACTGATGAAAACATTGTTGGGGTAAAACCTAAAGGGAAAGACCTAGCACCAAATCCAATTTGCCATCTGATCTAACTTCTGGGCCAGTCAAAATGGGTATTTGAGTTCTTCCCTACCTTATTCCTGTGCTGAGATACAGGCTGCTCCAACCTGCTGTAAAATGCTTGATTTCGAGAGTGAGCGAAACTAATGAAAACATTGTTGGGGTAAAACCTATAGGGAAAGGCCTAGCACCAAATTGCATTGGCCATCTGATCTAACTTCTGGAGGCAGTCAAAATGAGTATTTGAATTCTTCCCTACCTTATTCCTGTGCTGAGATACAGGCTGCTCCAACCTGCTGTAAAATGCTTGATTTCCAGAGTGAGCGAAACTAATGAAAACATTGTTGGGGTAAAACCTAAAGGGAAAGGAATAGCACCAAATACAATTTGCCATCTGATCTAACTTCTGGAGGCAGTCAAAATGATCCTTAGAATTCTTCCCTACCTTATTCCTGTGCTGAGATACAGGCTGCTCCAACCTGCTGTAAAATGCTTGATTTCGAGTGTGAGCGAAACTAATGAAAACATTGTTGGGGTAAAACCTAAAGGGAAAGGCCTAGCACCAAATTGCATTGGCCATCTGATCTAACTTCTGGAGGCAGTCAAAATGAGTATTTGAATTCTTCCCTACCTTATTCCTGTGCTGAGATACAGGCTGCTCCAACCTGCTGTAAAATGCTTGATTTCGAGAGTGAGCGAAACTAATGAAAACATTGTTGGGGTAAAACCTAAAGGGAAAGACCTAGCACCAAATCCAATTTGCCATCTGATCTAACTTCTGGAGGCAGTCAAAATGATCCTTAGAATTCTTCCCTACCTTATTCCTGTGCTGAGATACAGGCTGCTCCAACCTGCTGTAAAATGCTTGATTTCGAGAGTGAGCGAAACTAATGAAAACATTGTTGGGGTAAAACCTAAAGGGAAAGGCCTAGCACCAAATTGCATTGGCCATCTGATCTAACTTCTGGAGGCAGTCAAAATGAGTATTTGAATTCTTCCCTACCTTATTCCTGTGCTGAGATACAGGCTGCTCCAACCTGCTGTAAAATGCTTGATTTCGAGAGTGAGCGAAACTAATGAAAACATTGTTGGAGTAAAACCTAAAGGGAAAGACCTAGCACCAAATACAATTTGCCATCTGATCTAACTTCTGGAGGCAGGCAAAATGAGTATTTGAATTCTTCCCTACCTTATTCCTGTGCTGAGATACAGGGTGCTCCAATCTGCTGTAAAATGCTTGATTTCGAGAGTGATCGAAACTAATGAAAACATTGTTGGGGTAAAACCTAAAGGGAAAGGCCTAGCACCAAATTGCATTGGCCATCTGATCTAACTTCTGGAGGCAGTCAAAATGAGTATTTGAATTCTTCCCTACCTTATTCCTGTGCTGAGATACAGGCTGCTCCAACCTGCTGTAAAATGCTTGATTTCGAGAGTGAGCGAAACTAATGAAAACATTGTTGGGGTAAAACCTAAAGGGAAAGACCTAGCACCAAATCCAATTTGCCATCTGATCTAACTTCTGGAGGCAGTCAAAATCATCCTTAGAATTCTTCCCTACCTTATTCCTGTGCTGAGATACAGGCTGCTCCAACCTGCTGTAAAATGCTTGATTTCGAGAGTGAGCGAAACTAATGAAAACATTGTTGGGGTAAAACCTAAAGGGAAAGGCCTAGCACCAAATTGCATTGGCCATCTGATCTAACTTCTGGAGGCAGTCAAAATGAGTATTTGAATTCTTCCCTACCTTATTCCTGTGCTGAGATACAGGCTGCTCCAACCTGCTGTAAAATGCTTGATTTCCAGAGTGAGCGAAACTAATGAAAACATTGTTGGGGTAAAACCTAAAGGGAAAGACCTAGCACCAAATACAATTTGCCATCTGATCTAACTTCTGGAGGCAGGCAAAATGAGTATTTGAATTCTTCCCTACCTTATTCCTGTGCTGAGATACAGGCTGCTCCAACCTGATGTAAAATGCTTGATTTCCAGAGAGAGCGAAACTAATGAAAACATTGTTGGGGTAAAACCTAAAGGGAAAGGCCTAGCACCAAATTGCATTGGCCATCTGATCTAACTTCTGGAGGCAGTCAAAATGAGTATTTGAATTCTTCCCTACCTTATTCCTGTGCTGAGATACAGGCTGCTCCAACCTGCTGTAAAATGCTTGATTTCGAGTGTGAGCGAAACTAATGAAAACATTGTTGGGGTAAAACCTAAAGGGAAAGACCTAGCACCAAATACAATTTGCCATCTGATCTAACTTCTGGAGGCAGTCAAAATGATCCTTAGAATTCTTCCCTACCTTATTCCTGTGCTGAGATACAGGCTGCTCCAACCTGCTGTAAAATGCTTGATTTCGAGTGTGAGCGAAACTAATGAAAACATTGTTGGGGTAAAACCTAAAGGGAAAGGCCTAGCACCAAATTGCATTGGCCATCTGATCTAACTTCTGGAGGCAGTCAAAATGAGTATTTGAATTCTTCCCTACCTTATTCCTGTGCTGAGATACAGGCTGCTCCAACCTGCTGTAAAATGCTTGATTTCGAGAGTGAGCGAAACTAATGAAAACATTGTTGGGGTAAAACCTAAAGGGAAAGACCTAGCACCAAATCCAATTTGCCATCTGATCTAACTTCTGGAGGCAGTCAAAATGATCCTTAGAATTCTTCCCTACCTTATTCCTGTGCTGAGATACAGGCTGCTCCAACCTGCTGTAAAATGCTTGATTTCGAGAGTGAGCGAAACTAATGAAAACATTGTTGGGGTAAAACCTAAAGGGAAAGGCCTAGCACCAAATTGCATTGGCCATCTGATCTAACTTCTGGAGGCAGTCAAAATGAGTATTTGAATTCTTCCCTACCTTATTCCTGTGCTGAGATACAGGCTGCTCCAACCTGCTGTAAAATGCTTGATTTCGAGAGTGAGCCAAACTAATGAAAACATTGTTGGGGTAAAACCTAAAGGGAAAGACCTAGCACCAAATACAATTTGCCATCTGATCTAACTTCTGGAGGCAGGCAAAATGAGTATTTGAATTCTTCCCTACCTTATTCCTGTGCTGAGATACAGGCTGCTCCAACCTGCTGTAAAATGCTTGATTTCGAGAGTGAGCGAAACTAATGAAAACATTGTTGGGGTAAAACCTAAAGGGAAAGGCCTAGCACCAAATTGCATTGGCCATCTGATCTAACTTCTGGAGGCAGTCAAAATGAGTATTTGAATTCTTCCCTACCTTATTCCTGTGCTGAGATACAGGCTGCTCCAACCTGCTGTAAAATGCTTGATTTCGAGAGTGAGCGAAACTAATGAAAACATTGTTGGGGTAAAACCTAAAGGGAAAGACCTAGCACCAAATACAATTTGCCATCTGATCTAACTTCTGGAGGCAGTCAAAATGAGTATTTGAATTCTTCCCTACCTTATTCCTGTGCTGAGATACAGGCTGCTCCAACCTGCTGTAAAATGCTTGATTTCGAGAGTGAGCGAAACTGATGAAAACATTGTTGGGGTAAAACCTAAAGGGAAAGACCTAGCACCAAATCCAATTTGCCATCTGCTCTAACTTCTGGACCAGTCAAAATGGGTATTTGAGTTCTTCCCTACCTTATTCCTGTGCTGAGATACAGGCTGCTCCAACCTGCTGTAAAATGCTTGATTTCGAGTGTGAGCGAAACTAATGAAAACATTGTTGGGGTAAAACCTAAAGGGAAAGGCCTAGCACCAAATACAATTTGCCATCTGATCTAACTTCTGGAGGCAGTCAAAATGATCCTTAGAATTCTTCCCTACCTTATTCCTGTGCTGAGATACAGGCTGCTCCAACCTGCTGTAAAATGCTTGATTTCGAGTGTGAGCGAAACTAATGAAAACATTGTTGGGGTAAAACCTAAAGGGAAAGGCCTAGCACCAAATTGCATTGGCCATCTGATCTAACTTCTGGAGGCAGTCAAAATGAGTATTTGAATTCTTCCCTACCTTATTCCTGTGCTGAGATACAGGCTGCTCCAACCTGCTGTAAAATGCTTGATTTCGAGAGTGAGCGAAACTAATGAAAACATTGTTGGGGTAAAACCTAAAGGGAAAGACCTAGCACCAAATCCAATTTGCCATCTGATCTAACTTCTGGAGGCAGTCAAAATGATCCCTAGAATTCTTCCCTACCTTATTCCTGTGCTGAGATACAGGCTGCTCCAACCTGCTGTAAAATGCTTGATTTCCAGAGTGAGCGAAACTAATGAAAACATTGTTGGGGTAAAACCTAAAGGGAAAGACCTAGCACCAAATACAATTTGCCATCTGATCTAACTTCTGGAGGCAGTCAAAATGAGTATTTGAATTCTTCCCTACCTTATTCCTGTGCTGAGATACAGGCTGCTCCAACCTGCTGTAAAATGCTTGATTTCGAGAGTGAGCGAAACTGATGAAAACATTGTTGGGGTAAAACATAAAGGGAAAGACCTAGCACCAAATCCAATTTGCCATCTGATCTAACTTCTGGACCAGTCAAAATGGGTATTTGAGTTCTTCCCTACCTTATTCCTGTGCTGAGATACAGGCTGCTCCAACCTGCTGTAAAATGCTTGATTTCGAGAGTGAGCGAAACTAATGAAAACATTGTTGGGGTAAAACCTATAGGGAAAGGCCTAGCACCAAATTGCATTGGCCATCTGATCTAACATCTGGAGGCAGTCAAAATGAGTATTTGAATTCTTCCCTACCTTATTCCTGTGCTGAGATACAGGCTGCTCCAACCTGCTGTAAAATGCTTGATTTCGAGAGTGAGCGAAACTAATGAAAACATTGTTGGGGTAAAACCTAAAGGGAAAGACCTAGCACCAAATACAATTTGCCATCTGATCTAACTTCTGGAGGCAGGCAAAATGAGTATTTGAATTCTTCCCTACCTTATTCCTGTGCTGAGATACAGGGTGCTCCAATCTGCTGTAAAATGCTTGATTTCGAGAGTGAGCGAAACTAATGAAAACATTGTTGGGGTAAAACCTAAAGGGAAAGGCCTAGCACCAAATTGCATTGGCCATCTGATCTAACTTCTGGAGGCAGTCAAAATGAGTATTTGAATTCTTCCCTACCTTATTCCTGTGCTGAGATACAGGCTGCTCCAACCTGCTGTAAAATGCTTGATTTCGAGAGTGAGCGAAACTAATGAAAACATTGTTGGGGTAAAACCTAAAGGGAAAGACCTAGCACCAAATACAATTTGCCATCTGATCTAACTTCTGGAGGCAGTCAAAATGATCCTTAGAATTCTTCCCTACCTTATTCCTGTGCTGAGATACAGGCTGCTCCAACCTGCTGTAAAATGCTTGATTTCGAGTGTGAGCGAAACTAATGAAAACATTGTTGGGGTAAAACCTAAAGGGAAAGGCCTAGCACCAAATTGCATTGGCCATCTGATCTAACTTCTGGAGGCAGTCAAAATGAGTATTTGAATTCTTCCCTACCTTATTCCTGTGCTGAGATACAGGCTGCTCCAACCTGCTGTAAAATGCTTGATTTCGAGAGTGAGCGAAACTAATGAAAACATTGTTGGGGTAAAACCTAAAGGGAAAGACCTAGCACCAAATCCAATTTGCCATCTGATCTAACTTCTGGAGGCAGTCAAAATGATCCTTAGAATTCTTCCCTACCTTATTCCTGTGCTGAGATACAGGCTGCTCCAACCTGCTGTAAAATGCTTGATTTCGAGAGTGAGCGAAACTAATGAAAACATTGTTGGGGTAAAACCTAAAGGGAAAGGCCTAGCACCAAATTGCATTGGCCATCTGATCTAACTTCTGGAGGCAGTCAAAATGAGTATTTGAATTCTTCCCTACCTTATTCCTGTGCTGAGATACAGGCTGCTCCAACCTGCTGTAAAATGCTTGATTTCGAGAGTGAGCGAAACTAATGAAAACATTGTTGGGGTAAAACCTAAAGGGAAAGACCTAGCACCAAATACAATTTGCCATCTGATCTAACTTCTGGAGGCAGGCAAAATGAGTATTTGAATTCTTCCCTACCTTATTCCTGTGCTGAGATACAGGCTGCTCCAACCTGCTGTAAAATGCTTGATTTCGAGAGTGAGCGAAACTAATGAAAACATTGTTGGGGTAAAACCTAAAGGGAAAGGCCTAGCACCAAATTGCATTGGCCATCTGATCTAACTTCTGGAGGCAGTCAAAATGAGTATTTGAATTCTTCCCTACCTTATTCCTGTGCTGAGATACAGGCTGCTCCAACCTGCTGTAAAATGCTTGATTTCGAGAGTGAGCGAAACTAATGAAAAGATTGTTGGGGTAAAACCTAAAGGGAAAGACCTAGCACCAAATACAATTTGCCATCTGATCTAACTTCTGGAGGCAGTCAAAATGAGTATTTGAATTCTTCCCTACCTTATTCCTGTGCTGAGATACAGGCTGCTCCAACCTGCTGTAAAATGCTTGATTTCGAGAGTGAGCGAAAGTAATGAAAACATTGTTGGGGTAAAACCTAAAGGGAAAGGTCTAGCACCAAATTGCATTGTCCATCTTATCTATCTTCTGGAGGCAGTCAAAATGATCCTTAGAATTCTTCCCTACCTTATTCCTGTGCTGAGATACAGGCTGCTCCAACCTGCTGTAAAATGCTTGATTTCGAGTGTGAGCGAAACTAATGAAAACATTGTTGGGATAAAACCTAAAGGGAAAGGCCTAGCACCAAATTGCATTGGCCATCTGATCTAACTTCTGGAGGCAGTCAAAATGAGTATTTGAATTCTTCCCTACCTTATTCCTGTGCTGAGATACAGGCTGCTCCAACCTGCTGTAAAATGCTTGATTTCGAGAGTGAGCGAAACTAATGAAAACATTGTTGGGGTAAAACCTAAAGGGAAAGGCCTAGCACCAAATTGCATTGGCCATCTGATCTAACTTCTGGAGGCAGTCAAAATGAGTATTTGAATTCTTCCCTACCTTATTCCTGTGCTGAGATACAGGCTGCTCCAACCTGCTGTAAAATGCTTGATTTCGAGAGTGAGCGAAACTAATGAAAACATTGTTGGGGTAAAACCTAAAGGGAAAGACCTAGCACCAAATACAATTTGCCATCTGATCTAACTTCTGGAGGCAGTCAAAATGATCCTTAGAATTCTTCCCTACCTTATTCCTGTGCTGAGATACAGGCTGCTCCAACCTGCTGTAAAATGCTTGATTTCGAGTGTGAGCGAAACTAATGAAAACATTGTTGGGGTAAAACCTAAAGGGAAAGGCCTAGCACCAAATTGCATTGGCCATCTGATCTAACTTCTGGAGGCAGTCAAAATGAGTATTTGAATTCTTCCCTACCTTATTCCTGTGCTGAGATACAGGCTGCTCCAACCTGCTGTAAAATGCTTGATTTCGAGAGTGAGCGAAACTAATGAAAACATTGTTGGGGTAAAACCTAAAGGGAAAGACCTAGCACCAAATCCAATTTGCCATCTGATCTAACTTCTGGAGGCAGTCAAAATGATCCTTAGAATTCTTCCCTACCTTATTCCTGTGCTGAGATACAGGCTGCTCCAACCTGCTGTAAAATGCTTGATTTCGAGAGTGAGCGAAACTAATGAAAACATTGTTGGGGTAAAACCTAAAGGGAAAGGCCTAGCACCAAATTGCATTGGCCATCTGATCTAACTTCTGGAGGCAGTCAAAATGAGTATTTGAATTCTTCCCTACCTTATTCCTGTGCTGAGATACAGGCTGCTCCAACCTGCTGTAAAATGCTTGATTTCGAGAGTGAGCGAAACTAATGAAAACATTGTTGGGGTAAAACCTAAAGGGAAAGACCTAGCACCAAATACAATTTGCCATCTGATCTAACTTCTGGAGGCAGGCAAAATGAGTATTTGAATTCTTCCCTACCTTATTCCTGTGCTGAGATACAGGCTGCTCCAACCTGCTGTAAAATGCTTGATTTCGAGAGTGAGCGAAACTAATGAAAACATTGTTGGGGTAAAACCTAAAGGGAAAGGCCTAGCACCAAATTGCATTGGCCATCTGATCTAACTTCTGGAGGCAGTCAAAATGAGTATTTGAATTCTTCCCTACCTTATTCCTGTGCTGAGATACAGGCTGCTCCAACCTGCTGTAAAATGCTTGATTTCGAGAGTGAGCGAAACTAATGAAAAGATTGTTGGGGTAAAACCTAAAGGGAAAGACCTAGCACCAAATACAATTTGCCATCTGATCTAACTTCTGGAGGCAGTCAAAATGAGTATTTGAATTCTTCCCTACCTTATTCCTGTGCTGAGATACAGGCTGCTCCAACCTGCTGTAAAATGCTTGATTTCGAGAGTGAGCGAAAGTAATGAAAACATTGTTGGGGTAAAACCTAAAGGGAAAGGTCTAGCACCAAATTGCATTGTCCATCTTATCTATCTTCTGGAGGCAGTCAAAATGATCCTTAGAATTCTTCCCTACCTTATTCCTGTGCTGAGATACAGGCTGCTCCAACCTGCTGTAAAATGCTTGATTTCGAGTGTGAGCGAAACTAATGAAAACATTGTTGGGATAAAACCTAAAGGGAAAGGCCTAGCACCAAATTGCATTGGCCATCTGATCTAACTTCTGGAGGCAGTCAAAATGAGTATTTGAATTCTTCCCTACCTTATTCCTGTGCTGAGATACAGGCTGCTCCAACCTGCTGTAAAATGCTTGATTTCGAGAGTGAGCGAAACTAATGAAAACATTGTTGGGGTAAAACCTAAAGGGAAAGACCTAGCACCAAATACAATTTGCCATCTGATCTAACTTCTGGAGGCAGTCAAAATGATCCTTAGAAATCTTCCCTACCTTATTCCTGTGCTGAGATACAGGCTGCTCCAACCTGCTGTAAAATGCTTGATTTCGAGAGTGAGCGAAACTGATGAAAACATAGTTGGGGTAAAACCTAAAGGGAAAGACCTAGCACCAAATCCAATTTGCCATCTGCTCTAACTTCTGGACCAGTCAAAATGGGTATTTGAGTTCTTCCCTACCTTATTCCTGTGCTGAGATACAGGCTGCTCCAACCTGCTGTAAAATGCTTGATTTCGAGTGTGAGCGAAACTAATGAAAACATTGTTGGGGTAAAACCTAAAGGGAAAGGCCTAGCACCAAATACAATTTGCCATCTGATCTAACTTCTGGAGGCAGTCAAAATGATCCTTAGAATTCTTCCCTACCTTATTCCTGTGCTGAGATACAGGCTGCTCCAACCTGCTGTAAAATGCTTGATTTCGAGTGTGAGCGAAACTAATGAAAACATTGTTGGGGTAAAACCTAAAGGGAAAGGCCTAGCACCAAATTGCATTGGCCATCTGATCTAACTTCTGGAGGCAGTCAAAATGAGTATTTGAATTCTTCCCTACCTTATTCCTGTGCTGAGATACAGGCTGCTCCAACCTGCTGTAAAATGCTTGATTTCGAGAGTGAGCGAAACTAATGAAAACATTGTTGGGGTAAAACCTAAAGGGAAAGACCTAGCACCAAATCCAATTTGCCATCTGATCTAACTTCTGGAGGCAGTCAAAATGATCCTTAGAATTCTTCCCTACCTTATTCCTGTGCTGAGATACAGGCTGCTCCAACCTGCTGTAAAATGCTTGATTTCGAGAGTGAGCGAAACTAATGAAAACATTGTTGGGGTAAAACCTAAAGGGAAAGACCTAGCACCAAATACAATTTGCCATCTGATCTAACTTCTGGAGGCAGTCAAAATGAGTATTTGAATTCTTCCCTACCTTATTCCTGTGCTGAGATACAGGCTGCTCCAACCTGCTGTAAAATGCTTGATTTCGAGAGTGAGCGAAACTGATGAAAACATTGTTGGGGTAAAACATAAAGGGAAAGACCTAGCACCAAATCCAATTTGCCATCTGATCTAACTTCTGGACCAGTCAAAATGGGTATTTGAGTTCTTCCCTACCTTATTCCTGTGCTGAGATACAGGCTGCTCCAACCTGCTGTAAAATGCTTGATTTCGAGAGTGAGCGAAACTAATGAAAACATTGTTGGGGTAAAACCTATAGGGAAAGGCCTAGCACCAAATTGCATTGGCCATCTGATCTAACATCTGGAGGCAGTCAAAATGAGTATTTGAATTCTTCCCTACCTTATTCCTGTGCTGAGATACAGGCTGCTCCAACCTGCTGTAAAATGCTTGATTTCGAGAGTGAGCGAAACTAATGAAAACATTGTTGGGGTAAAACCTAAAGGGAAAGACCTAGCACCAAATACAATTTGCCATCTGATCTAACTTCTGGAGGCAGGCAAAATGAGTATTTGAATTCTTCCCTACCTTATTCCTGTGCTGAGATACAGGGTGCTCCAATCTGCTGTAAAATGCTTGATTTCGAGAGTGAGCGAAACTAATGAAAACATTGTTGGGGTAAAACCTAAAGGGAAAGACCTAGCACCAAATACAATTTGCCATCTGATCTAACTTCTGGAGGCAGTCAAAATGAGTATTTGAATTCTTCCCTACCTTATTCCTGTGCTGAGATACAGGCTGCTCCAACCTGCTGTAAAATGCTTGATTTCGAGAGTGAGCGAAACTAATGAAAACATTGTTGGGGTAAAACCTAAAGGGAAAGACCTAGCACCAAATACAATTTGCCATCTGATCTAACTTCTGGAGGCAGTCAAAATGATCCTTAGAATTCTTCCCTACCTTATTCCTGTGCTGAGATACAGGCTGCTCCAACCTGCTGTAAAATGCTTGATTTCGAGTGTGAGCGAAACTAATGAAAACATTGTTGGGGTAAAACCTAAAGGGAAAGGCCTAGCACCAAATTGCATTGGCCATCTGATCTAACTTCTGGAGGCAGTCAAAATGAGTATTTGAATTCTTCCCTACCTTATTCCTGTGCTGAGATACAGGCTGCTCCAACCTGCTGTAAAATGCTTGATTTCGAGAGTGAGCGAAACTAATGAAAACATTGTTGGGGTAAAACCTAAAGGGAAAGACCTAGCACCAAATCCAATTTGCCATCTGATCTAACTTCTGGAGGCAGTCAAAATGATCCTTAGAATTCTTCCCTACCTTATTCCTGTGCTGAGATACAGGCTGCTCCAACCTGCTGTAAAATGCTTGATTTCGAGAGTGAGCGAAACTAATGAAAACATTGTTGGGGTAAAACCTAAAGGGAAAGACCTAGCACCAAATACAATTTGCCATCTGATCTAACTTCTGGAGGCAGTCAAAATGAGTATTTGAATTCTTCCCTACCTTATTCCTGTGCTGAGATACAGGCTGCTCCAACCTGCTGTAAAATGCTTGATTTCGAGAGTGAGCGAAACTAATGAAAACATTGTTGGGGTAAAACCTAAAGGGAAAGACCTAGCACCAAATCCAATTTGCCATCTGCTCTAACTTCTGGACCAGTCAAAATGGGTATTTGAGTTCTTCCCTACCTTATTCCTGTGCTGAGATACAGGCTGCTCCAACCTGCTGTAAAATGCTTGATTTCGAGTGTGAGCGAAACTAATGAAAACATTGTTGGGGTAAAACCTAAAGGGAAAGGCCTAGCACCAAATACAATTTGCCATCTGATCTAACTTCTGGAGGCAGTCAAAATGATCCTTAGAATTCTTCCCTACCTTATTCCTGTGCTGAGATACAGGCTGCTCCAACCTGCTGTAAAATGCTTGATTTCGAGTGTGAGCGAAACTAATGAAAACATTGTTGGGGTAAAACCTAAAGGGAAAGGCCTAGCACCAAATTGCATTGGCCATCTGATCTAACTTCTGGAGGCAGTCAAAATGAGTATTTGAATTCTTCCCTACCTTATTCCTGTGCTGAGATACAGGCTGCTCCAACCTGCTGTAAAATGCTTGATTTCGAGAGTGAGCGAAACTAATGAAAACATTGTTGGGGTAAAACCTAAAGGGAAAGACCTAGCACCAAATCCAATTTGCCATCTGATCTAACTTCTGGAGGCAGTCAAAATGATCCCTAGAATTCTTCCCTACCTTATTCCTGTGCTGAGATACAGGCTGCTCCAACCTGCTGTAAAATGCTTGATTTCCAGAGTGAGCGAAACTAATGAAAACATTGTTGGGGTAAAACCTAAAGGGAAAGACCTAGCACCAAATACAATTTGCCATCTGATCTAACTTCTGGAGGCAGTCAAAATGAGTATTTGAATTCTTCCCTACCTTATTCCTGTGCTGAGATACAGGCTGCTCCAACCTGCTGTAAAATGCTTGATTTCGAGAGTGAGCGAAACTGATGAAAACATTGTTGGGGTAAAACATAAAGGGAAAGACCTAGCACCAAATCCAATTTGCCATCTGATCTAACTTCTGGACCAGTCAAAATGGGTATTTGAGTTCTTCCCTACCTTATTCCTGTGCTGAGATACAGGCTGCTCCAACCTGCTGTAAAATGCTTGATTTCGAGAGTGAGCGAAACTAATGAAAACATTGTTGGGGTAAAACCTATAGGGAAAGGCCTAGCACCAAATTGCATTGGCCATCTGATCTAACATCTGGAGGCAGTCAAAATGAGTATTTGAATTCTTCCCTACCTTATTCCTGTGCTGAGATACAGGCTGCTCCAACCTGCTGTAAAATGCTTGATTTCGAGAGTGAGCGAAACTAATGAAAACATTGTTGGGGTAAAACCTAAAGGGAAAGACCTAGCACCAAATACAATTTGCCATCTGATCTAACTTCTGGAGGCAGGCAAAATGAGTATTTGAATTCTTCCCTACCTTATTCCTGTGCTGAGATACAGGGTGCTCCAATCTGCTGTAAAATGCTTGATTTCGAGAGTGAGCGAAACTAATGAAAACATTGTTGGGGTAAAACCTAAAGGGAAAGGCCTAGCACCAAATTGCATTGGCCATCTGATCTAACTTCTGGAGGCAGTCAAAATGAGTATTTGAATTCTTCCCTACCTTATTCCTGTGCTGAGATACAGGCTGCTCCAACCTGCTGTAAAATGCTTGATTTCTAGTGTGAGCGAAACTAATGAAAACATTGTTGGGGTAAAACCTAAAGGGAAAGACCTAGCACCAAATACAATTTGCCATCTGATCTAACTTCTGGAGGCAGTCAAAATGATCCTTAGAATTCTTCCCTACCTTATTCCTGTGCTGAGATACAGGCTGCTCCAACCTGCTGTAAAATGCTTGATTTCGAGTGTGAGCGAAACTAATGAAAACATTGTTGGGGTAAAACCTAAAGGGAAAGGCCTAGCACCAAATTGCATTGGCCATCTGATCTAACTTCTGGAGGCAGTCAAAATGAGTATTTGAATTCTTCCCTACCTTATTCCTGTGCTGAGATACAGGCTGCTCCAACCTGCTGTAAAATGCTTGATTTCGAGAGTGAGCGAAACTAATGAAAACATTGTTGGGGTAAAACCTAAAGGGAAAGACCTAGCACCAAATCCAATTTGCCATCTGATCTAACTTCTGGAGGCAGTCAAAATGATCCTTAGAATTCTTCCCTACCTTATTCCTGTGCTGAGATACAGGCTGCTCCAACCTGCTGTAAAATGCTTGATTTCGAGAGTGAGCGAAACTAATGAAAACATTGTTGGGGTAAAACCTAAAGGGAAAGGCCTAGCACCAAATTGCATTGGCCATCTGATCTAACTTCTGGAGGCAGTCAAAATGAGTATTTGAATTCTTCCCTACCTTATTCCTGTGCTGAGATACAGGCTGCTCCAACCTGCTGTAAAATGCTTGATTTCGAGAGTGAGCGAAACTAATGAAAACATTGTTGGGGTAAAACCTAAAGGGAAAGACCTAGCACCAAATACAATTTGCCATCTGATCTAACTTCTGGAGGCAGGCAAAATGAGTATTTGAATTCTTCCCTACCTTATTCCTGTGCTGAGATACAGGCTGCTCCAACCTGCTGTAAAATGCTTGATTTCGAGAGTGAGCGAAACTAATGAAAACATTGTTGGGGTAAAACCTAAAGGGAAAGACCTAGCACCAAATCCAATTTGCCATCTGATCTAACTTCTGGAGGCAGTCAAAATGATCCTTAGAATTCTTCCCTACCTTATTCCTGTGCTGAGATACAGGCTGCTCCAACCTGCTGTAAAATGCTTGATTTCGAGAGTGAGCGAAACTAATGAAAACATTGTTGGGGTAAAACCTAAAGGGAAAGACCTAGCACCAAATACAATTTGCCATCTGATCTAACTTCTGGAGGCAGTCAAAATGAGTATTTGAATTCTTCCCTACCTTATTCCTGTGCTGAGATACAGGCTGCTCCAACCTGCTGTAAAATGCTTGATTTCGAGAGTGAGCGAAACTGATGAAAACATTGTTGGGGTAAAACATAAAGGGAAAGACCTAGCACCAAATCCAATTTGCCATCTGATCTAACATCTGGACCAGTCAAAATGGGTATTTGAGTTCTTCCCTACCTTATTCCTGTGCTGAGATACAGGCTGCTCCAACCTGCTGTAAAATGCTTGATTTCGAGAGTGAGCGAAACTAATGAAAACATTGTTGGGGTAAAACCTATAGGGAAAGGCCTAGCACCAAATTGCATTGGCCATCTGATCTAACATCTGGAGGCAGTCAAAATGAGTATTTGAATTCTTCCCTACCTTATTCCTGTGCTGAGATACAGGCTGCTCCAACCTGCTGTAAAATGCTTGATTTCGAGAGTGAGCGAAACTAATGAAAACATTGTTGGGGTAAAACCTAAAGGGAAAGACCTAGCACCAAATACAATTTGCCATCTGATCTAACTTCTGGAGGCAGGCAAAATGAGTATTTGAATTCTTCCCTACCTTATTCCTGTGCTGAGATACAGGGTGCTCCAATCTGCTGTAAAATGCTTGATTTCGAGAGTGAGCGAAACTAATGAAAACATTGTTGGGGTAAAACCTAAAGGGAAAGGCCTAGCACCAAATTGCATTGGCCATCTGATCTAACTTCTGGAGGCAGTCAAAATGAGTATTTGAATTCTTCCCTACCTTATTCCTGTGCTGAGATACAGGCTGCTCCAACCTGCTGTAAAATGCTTGATTTCGAGAGTGAGCGAAACTAATGAAAACATTGTTGGGGTAAAACCTAAAGGGAAAGACCTAGCACCAAATACAATTTGCCATCTGATCTAACTTCTGGAGGCAGTCAAAATGAGTATTTGAATTCTTCCCTACCTTATTCCTGTGCTGAGATACAGGCTGCTCCAACCTGATGTAAAATGCTTGATTTCCAGAGAGAGCGAAACTAATGAAAACATTGTTGGGGTAAAACCTAAAGGGAAAGGCCTAGCACCAAATTGCATTGGCCATCTGATCTAACTTCTGGAGGCAGTCAAAATGAGTATTTGAATTCTTCCCTACCTTATTCCTGTGCTGAGATACAGGCTGCTCCAACCTGCTGTAAAATGCTTGATTTCGAGTGTGAGCGAAACTAATGAAAACATTGTTGGGGTAAAACCTAAAGGGAAAGGCCTAGCACCAAATCCAATTTGCCATCTGATCTAACTTCTGGAGGCAGTCAAAATGATCCTTAGAATTCTTCCCTACCTTATTCCTGTGCTGAGATACAGGCTGCTCCAACCTGCTGTAAAATGCTTGATTTCGAGTGTGAGCGAAACTAATGAAAACATTGTTGGGGTAAAACCTAAAGGGAAAGGCCTAGCACCAAATTGCATTGGCCATCTGATCTAACTTCTGGAGGCAGTCAAAATGAGTATTTGAATTCTTCCCTACCTTATTCCTGTGCTGAGATACAGGCTGCTCCAACCTGCTGTAAAATGCTTGATTTCGAGAGTGAGCGAAACTAATGAAAACATTGTTGGGGTAAAACCTAAAGGGAAAGACCTAGCACCAAATCCAATTTGCCATCTGATCTAACTTCTGGAGGCAGTCAAAATGATCCTTAGAATTCTTCCCTACCTTATTCCTGTGCTGAGATACAGGCTGCTCCAACCTGCTGTAAAATGCTTGATTTCGAGAGTGAGCGAAACTAATGAAAACATTGTTGGGGTAAAACCTAAAGGGAAAGGCCTAGCACCAAATTGCATTGGCCATCTGATCTAACTTCTGGAGGCAGTCAAAATGAGTATTTGAATTCTTCCCTACCTTATTCCTGTGCTGAGATACAGGCTGCTCCAACCTGCTGTAAAATGCTTGATTTCGAGAGTGAGCGAAACTAATGAAAACATTGTTGGGGTAAAACCTAAAGGGAAAGACCTAGCACCAAATACAATTTGCCATCTGATCTAACTTCTGGAGCCAGGCAAAATGAGTTTTTGAATTCTTCCCTACCTTATTCCTGTGCTGAGATACAGGCTGCTCCAACCTGCTGTAAAATGCTTGATTTCGAGAGTGAGCGAAACTAATGAAAACATTGTTGGGGTAAAACCTAAATGGAAAGGCCTAGCACCAAATTGCATTGGCCATCTGATCTAACTTCTGGAGGCAGTCAAAATGAGTATTTGAATTCTTCCCTACCTTATTCCTGTACTGAGATACAGGCTGCTCCATCCTGCTGTAAAATGCTTGATTTTGAGAGTGAGCGAAACTAATGAAAACATTGTTGGGGTAAAACCTAAAGGGAAAGACCTAGCACCAAATTGCATTGGCCATCTGATCTAACTTCTGGAGGCAGTCAAAATGAGTATTTGAATTCTTCCCTGCCTTATTCCTGTGCTGAGATACAGGCTGCTCCAACCTGCTGTAAAATGCTTGATTTCGAGAGTGAGCGAAACTAATGAAAACATTGTTGGGGTAAAACCTAAAGGGAAAGACCTAGCACCAAATTGCATTGGCCATCTGATCTAACTTCTGGAGGCAGTCAAAATGAGTATTTGAATTCTTCCCTACCTTATTCCTGTGCTGAGATACAGGCTGCTCCAACCTGCTGTAAAATGCTTGATTTCGAGAGTGAGCGAAACTAATGAAAACATTGTTGGGGTAAAACCTAAAGGGAAAGGTCTAGCACCAAATACAATTTGCCATCTGATCTAACTTCTGGAGGCAGTCAAAATGAGTATTTGAATTCTTCCCTACCTTATTCCTGTGCTGAGATACAGGCTGCTCCAACCTGCTGTAAAATGCTTGATTTCGAGAGTGAGCGAAACTAATGAAAACATTGTTGGGGTAAAACCTAAAGGGAAAGGTCTAGCACCAAATACAATTTGCCATCTGATCTAACTTCTGGAGGCAGTCAAAATGAGTATTTGAATTCTTCCCTACCTTATTCCTGTGCTGAGATACAGGCTGCTCCAACCTGCTGTAAAATGCTTGATTTTGAGAGTGATCGAAACTAATGAAAACATTGTTGGGGTAAAACCTAAAGGGAAAGGCCTAGCACCAAATTGCATTGGCCATCTGATCTAACTTCTGGAGGCAGTCAAAATGAGTATTTGAATTCTTCCCTACCTTATTCCTGTGCTGAGATACAGGCTGCTCCAACCTGCTGTAAAATGCTTGATTTCGAGAGTGAGCGAAACTAATGAAAACATTGTTGGGGTAAAACCTAAAGGGAAAGACCTAGCACCAAATACAATTTGCCATCTGATCTAACTTCTGGAGGCAGTCAAAATGATGCTTAGAATTCTTCCCTACCTTATTCCTGTGCTGAGATACAGGCTGCTCCAACCTGCTGTAAAATGCTTGATTTCGAGAGTGAGCGAAACTAATGAAAACATTGTTGGGGTAAAACCTAAAGGGAAAGGCCTAGCACCAAATTGCATTGGCCATCTGATCTAACTTCTGGAGGCAGTCAAAATGAGTATTTGAATTCTTCCCTACCTTATTCCTGTGCTGAGATACAGGCTGCTCCAACCTGCTGTAAAATGCTTGATTTCCAGAGTAAGCGAAACTAATGAAAACATTGTTGGGGTAAAACCTAAAGGGAAAGGCCTAGCACCAAATCCAATTTTCCATCTGATCTAACTTCTGGAGGCAGTCAAAATGAGTATTTGAATTCTTCCCTACCTTATTCCTGTGCTGAGATACAGGGTGCTCCAACCTGCTGTAAAATGCTTGATTTCGAGAGTGAGCGAAACTAATGAAAACATTGTTGGGGTAAAACCTAAAGGGAAAGGCCTAGCACCAAATTGCATTGGCCATCTGATCTAACTTCTGGAGGCAGTCAAAATGAGCCTTAGAATTCTTCCCTACCTTATTCCTGTGCTGAGATACAGGCTGCTCCAACCTGCTGTAAAATGCTTGATTTCGAGAGTGAGCGAAACTAATGAAAACATTGTTGGGGTAAAACCTAAAGGGAAAGGCCTAGCACCAAATTGCATTGGCCATCTGATCTAACTTCTGGAGGCAGTCAAAATGATCCTTAGAATTCTTCCCTACCTTATTCCTGTGCTGAGATACAGGCTGCTCCAACCTGCTGTAAAATGCTTGATTTCGAGAGTGAGCGAAACTAATGAAAACATTGTTGGGGTAAAACCTAAAGGGAAAGGCCTAGCACCAAATCCAATTTGCCATCTGATCTAACTTCTGGAGGCAGTCAAAATGAGTATTTGAATTCTTCCCTACCTTATTCCTGTGCTGAGATACAGGGTGCTCCAACCTGCTGTAAAATGCTTGATTTCAAGAGTGAGCGAAACTAATGAAAACATTGTTGGGGTAAAACCTAAAGGGAAAGGCCTAGCACCAAATTGCATTGGCCATCTGATCTAACTTCTGGAGGCAGTCAAAATGAGTATTTGAATTCTTCCCTACCTTATTCCTGTGCTGAGATACAGGCTGCTCCAACCTGCTGTAAAATGCTTGATTTCGAGAGTGAGCGAAACTAATGAAAACATTGTTGGGGTAAAACCTAAAGGGAAAGGCCTAGCACCAAATTGCATTGGCCATCTGATCTAACTTCTGGAGGCAGTCAAAATGAGTATTTGAATTCTTCCCTACCTTATTACTGTGCTGAGATACAGGCTGCTCCAACCTGCTGTAAAATGCTTGATTTCGAGAGTGAGAGAAACTAATGAAAACATTGTTGGGGTAAAACCTAAAGGGAAAGACCTAGCACCAAATACAATTTGCCATCTGATCTAACTTCTGGAGGCAGTCAAAATGATCCTTAGAATTCTTCCCTACCTTATTCCTGTGCTGAGATACAGGGTGCTCCAACCTGCTGTAAAATGCTTGATTTCGAGAGTGAGCGAAACTAATGAAAACATTGTTGGGGTAAAACCTAAAGGGAAAGGCCTAGCACCAAATTGCATTGGCCATCTGATCTAACTTCTGGAGGCAGTCAAAATGATCCTTAGAATTCTTCCCTACCTTATTCCTGTGCTGAGATACAGGCTGCACCATCCTGCTGTAAAATGCTTGATTTCGAGAGTGAGCGAAACTAATGAAAACATTGTTGGGGTAAAACCTAAAGGGAAAGACCTAGCACCAAATTGCATTGGCCATCTGATCTAACTTCTGGAGGCAGTCAAAATGAGTATTTGAATTCTTCCCTACCTTATTCCTGTGCTGAGATACAGGCTGCTCCAACCTGCTGTAAAATGCTTGATTTCGAGAGTGAGCGAAACTAATGAAAACATTGTTGGGGTAAAACCTAAAGGGAAAGACCTAGCACCAAATTGCATTGGCCATCTGATCTAACTTCTGGAGGCAGTCAAAATGAGTATTTGAATTCTTCCCTACCTTATTCCTGTGCTGAGATACAGGCTGCTCCAACCTGCTGTAAAATGCTTGATTTCGAGAGTGAGCGAAACTAATGAAAACATTGTTGGGGTAAAACCTAAAGGGAAAGACCTAGCACCAAATCCAATTTGCCATCTGATCTAACTTCTGGAGGCAGTCAAAATGATCCTTAGAATTCTTCCCTACCTTATTCCTGTGCTGAGATACAGGCTGCTCCAACCTGCTGTAAAATGCTTGATTTCGAGAGTGAGCGAAACTAATGAAAACATTGTTGGGGTAAAACCTAAAGGGAAAGGCCTAGCACCAAATACAATTTGCCATCTGATCTAACTTCTGGAGGCAGTCAAAATGAGTATTTGAATTCTTCCCTACCTTATTCCTGTGCTGAGATACAGGCTGCTCCAACCTGCTGTAAAATGCTTGATTTCAAGAGTGAGCGAAACTAATGAAAACATTGTTGGGGTAAAACCTAAAGGGAAAGGCCTAGCACCAAATTGCATTGGCCATCTGATCTAACATCTGGAGGCAGTCAAAATGAGTATTTGAATTCTTCCCTACCTTATTCCTGTGCTGAGATACAGGCTGCTCCAACCTGCTGTAAAATGCTTGATTTCGAGAGTGAGAGAAACTAATGAAAACATTGTTGGGGTAAAACCTAAAGGGAAAGGCCTAGCACCAAATTGCATTGGCCATCTGATCTAACTTCTGGAGGCAGTCAAAATGAGTATTTGAATTCTTCCCTACCTTATTCCTGTGCTGAGATACAGGCTGCTCCAACCTGCTGTAAAATGCTTGATTTCGAGAGTGAGCGAAACTAATGAAAACATTGTTGGGGTAAAACCTAAAGGGAAAGACCTAGCACCAAATCCAATTTGCCATCTGATCTAACTTCTGGAGGCAGTCAAAATGATCCTTAGAATTCTTCCCTACCTTATTCCTGTGCTGAGATACAGGCTGCTCCAACCTGCTGTAAAATGCTTGATTTCGAGAGTGAGCGAAACTAATGAAAACATTGTTGGGGTAAAACCTAAAGGGAAAGGCCTAGCACCAAATACAATTTGCCATCTGATCTAACTTCTGGAGGCAGTCAAAATGAGTATTTGAATTCTTCCCTACCTTATTCCTGTGCTGAGATACAGGGTGCTCCAACCTGCTGTAAAATGCTTGATTTCGAGAGTGAGCGAAACTAATGAAAACATTGTTGGGGTAAAACCTAAAGGGAAAGGCCTAGCACCAAATTGCATTGGCCATCTGATCTAACTTCTGGAGGCAGTCAAAATGAGTATTTGAATTCTTCCCTACCTTATTCCTGTGCTGAGATACAGGCTGCTCCAACCTGCTGTAAAATGCTTGATTTCCAGAGTAAGCGAAACTAATGAAAACATTGTTGGGGTAAAACCTAAAGGGAAAGGCCTAGCACCAAATCCAATTTTCCATCTGATCTAACTTCTGGAGGCAGTCAAAATGAGTATTTGAATTCTTCCCTACCTTATTCCTGTGCTGAGATACAGGGTGCTCCAACCTGCTGTAAAATGCTTGATTTCGAGAGTGAGCGAAACTAATGAAAACATTGTTGGGGTAAAACCTAAAGGGAAAGGCCTAGCACCAAATTGCATTGGCCATCTGATCTAACTTCTGGAGGCAGTCAAAATGAGCCTTAGAATTCTTCCCTACCTTATTCCTGTGCTGAGATACAGGCTGCTCCAACCTGCTGTAAAATGCTTGATTTCGAGAGTGAGCGAAACTAATGAAAACATTGTTGGGGTAAAACCTAAAGGGAAAGGCCTAGCACCAAATTGCATTGGCCATCTGATCTAACTTCTGGAGGCAGTCAAAATGATCCTTAGAATTCTTCCCTACCTTATTCCTGTGCTGAGATACAGGCTGCTCCAACCTGCTGTAAAATGCTTGATTTCGAGAGTGAGCGAAACTAATGAAAACATTGTTGGGGTAAAACCTAAAGGGAAAGGCCTAGCACCAAATCCAATTTGCCATCTGATCTAACTTCTGGAGGCAGTCAAAATGAGTATTTGAATTCTTCCCTACCTTATTCCTGTGCTGAGATACAGGCTGCTCCAACCTGCTGTAAAATGCTTGATTTCAAGAGTGAGCGAAACTAATGAAAACATTGTTGGGGTAAAACCTAAAGGGAAAGGCCTAGCACCAAATTGCATTGGCCATCTGATCTAACTTCTGGAGGCAGTCAAAATGAGTATTTGAATTCTTCCCTACCTTATTCCTGTGCTGAGATACAGGCTGCTCCAACCTGCTGTAAAATGCTTGATTTCGAGAGTGAGCGAAACTAATGAAAACATTGTTGGGGTAAAACCTAAAGGGAAAGGCCTAGCACCAAATTGCATTGGCCATCTGATCTAACTTCTGGAGGCAGTCAAAATGAGTATTTGAATTCTTCCCTACCTTATTACTGTGCTGAGATACAGGCTGCTCCAACCTGCTGTAAAATGCTTGATTTCGAGAGTGAGAGAAACTAATGAAAACATTGTTGGGGTAAAACCTAAAGGGAAAGACCTAGCACCAAATACAATTTGCCATCTGATCTAACTTCTGGAGGCAGTCAAAATGATCCTTAGAATTCTTCCCTACCTTATTCCTGTGCTGAGATACAGGGTGCTCCAACCTGCTGTAAAATGCTTGATTTCGAGAGTGAGCGAAACTAATGAAAACATTGTTGGGGTAAAACCTAAAGGGAAAGGCCTAGCACCAAATTGCATTGGCCATCTGATCTAACTTCTGGAGGCAGTCAAAATGATCCTTAGAATTCTTCCCTACCTTATTCCTGTGCTGAGATACAGGCTGCACCATCCTGCTGTAAAATGCTTGATTTCGAGAGTGAGCGAAACTAATGAAAACATTGTTGGGGTAAAACCTAAAGGGAAAGACCTAGCACCAAATTGCATTGGCCATCTGATCTAACTTCTGGAGGCAGTCAAAATGAGTATTTGAATTCTTCCCTACCTTATTCCTGTGCTGAGATACAGGCTGCTCCAACCTGCTGTAAAATGCTTGATTTCGAGAGTGAGCGAAACTAATGAAAACATTGTTGGGGTAAAACCTAAAGGGAAAGACCTAGCACCAAATTGCATTGGCCATCTGATCTAACTTCTGGAGGCAGTCAAAATGAGTATTTGAATTCTTCCCTACCTTATTCCTGTGCTGAGATACAGGCTGCTCCAACCTGCTGTAAAATGCTTGATTTCGAGAGTGAGCGAAACTAATGAAAACATTGTTGGGGTAAAACCTAAAGGGAAAGACCTAGCACCAAATCCAATTTGCCATCTGATCTAACTTCTGGAGGCAGTCAAAATGATCCTTAGAATTCTTCCCTACCTTATTCCTGTGCTGAGATACAGGCTGCTCCAACCTGCTGTAAAATGCTTGATTTCGAGAGTGAGCGAAACTAATGAAAACATTGTTGGGGTAAAACCTAAAGGGAAAGGCCTAGCACCAAATACAATTTGCCATCTGATCTAACTTCTGGAGGCAGTCAAAATGAGTATTTGAATTCTTCCCTACCTTATTCCTGTGCTGAGATACAGGCTGCTCCAACCTGCTGTAAAATGCTTGATTTCAAGAGTGAGCGAAACTAATGAAAACATTGTTGGGGTAAAACCTAAAGGGAAAGGCCTAGCACCAAATTGCATTGGCCATCTGATCTAACATCTGGAGGCAGTCAAAATGAGTATTTGAATTCTTCCCTACCTTATTCCTGTGCTGAGATACAGGCTGCTCCAACCTGCTGTAAAATGCTTGATTTCGAGAGTGAGAGAAACTAATGAAAACATTGTTGGGGTAAAACCTAAAGGGAAAGGCCTAGCACCAAATTGCATTGGCCATCTGATCTAACTTCTGGAGGCAGTCAAAATGAGTATTTGAATTCTTCCCTACCTTATTCCTGTGCTGAGATACAGGCTGCTCCAACCTGCTGTAAAATGCTTGATTTCGAGAGTGAGCGAAACTAATGAAAACATTGTTGGGGTAAAACCTAAAGGGAAAGACCTAGCACCAAATCCAATTTGCCATCTGATCTAACTTCTGGAGGCAGTCAAAATGATCCTTAGAATTCTTCCCTACCTTATTCCTGTGCTGAGATACAGGCTGCTCCAACCTGCTGTAAAATGCTTGATTTCGAGAGTGAGCGAAACTAATGAAAACATTGTTGGGGTAAAACCTAAAGGGAAAGGCCTAGCACCAAATACAATTTGCCATCTGATCTAACTTCTGGAGGCAGTCAAAATGAGTATTTGAATTCTTCCCTACCTTATTCCTGTGCTGAGATACAGGCTGCTCCAACCTGCTGTAAAATGCTTGATTTCAAGAGTGAGCGAAACTAATGAAAACATTGTTGGGGTAAAACCTAAAGGGAAAGGCCTAGCACCAAATTGCATTGGCCATCTGATCTAACTTCTGGAGGCAGTCAAAATGAGTATTTGAATTCTTCCCTACCTTATTCCTGTGCTGAGATACAGGCTGCTCCAACCTGCTGTAAAATGCTTGATTTCGAGAGTGAGAGAAACTAATGAAAACATTGTTGGGGTAAAACCTAAAGGGAAAGGCCTAGCACCAAATTGCATTGGCCATCTGATCTAACTTCTGGAGGCAGTCAAAATGAGTATTTGAATTCTTCCCTACCTTATTCCTGTGCTGAGATACAGGCTGCTCCAACCTGCTGTAAAATGCTTGATTTCGAGAGTGAGCGAAACTAATGAAAACATTGTTGGGGTAAAACCTAAAGGGAAAGACCTAGCACCAAATCCAATTTGCCATCTGATCTAACTTCTGGAGGCAGTCAAAATGATCCTTAGAATTCTTCCCTACCTTATTCCTGTGCTGAGATACAGGCTGCTCCAACCTGCTGTAAAATGCTTGATTTCGAGAGTGAGCGAAACTAATGAAAACTTTGTTGGGGTAAAACCTAAAGGGAAAGGCCGAGCACCAAATTGCATTGGCCATCTGATCTAACTTCTGGAGGCAGTCAAAATGAGTATTTGAATTCTTCCCTACCTTATTCCTGTGCTGAGATACAGGCTGCTCCAACCTGCTGTAAAATGCTTGATTTCGAGAGTGAGCGAAACTAATGAAAACATTGTTGGGGTAAAACCTAAAGGGAAAGGTCTAGCACCAAATTGCATTGGCCATCTGATCGAACTTCTGGAGGCAGTCAAAATGATCCTTAGAATTCTTCCCTACCTTATTCCTGTGCTGAGATACAGGCTGCTCCAACCTGCTGTAAAATGCTTGATTTCGAGAGTGAGCGAAACTAATGAAAACATTGTTGGGGTAAAACCTAAAGGGAAAGACCTAGCACCAAATACAATTTCCCATCTGATCTAACTTCTGGAGGCAGTCAAAATGAGTATTTGAATTCTTCCCTACCTTATTCCTGTGCTGAGATACAGGCTGCTCCAACCTGCTGTAAAATGCTTGATTTCGAGTGTGAGCGAAACTAATGAAAACATTGTTGGGGTAAAACCTAAAGGGAAAGACCTAGCACCAAATCCAATTTGCCATCTGATCTAACTTCTGGAGGCAGTCAAAATGAGTATTTGAATTCTTCCCTACCTTATTCCTGTGCTGAGATACAGGCTGCTCCAACCTGCTGTAAAATGCTTGATTTCGAGAGTGAGCGAAACTAATGAAAACATTGTTGGGGTAAAACCTAAAGGGAAAGGCCTAGCACCAAATTGCATTGGCCATCTGATCTAACTTCTGGAGGCAGTCAAAATGATCCTTAGAATTCTTCCCTACCTTATTCCTGTGCTGAGATACAGGCTGCTCCAACCTGCTGTAAAATGCTTGATTTCGAGAGTGAGCGAAACTAATGAAAACATTGTTGGGGTAAAACCTAAAGGGAAAGGCCTAGCACCAAATCCAATTTGCCATCTGATCTAACTTCTGGAGGCAGTCAAAATGATCCTTAGAATTCTTCCCTACCTTATTCCTGTGCTGAGATACAGGCTGCTCCAACCTGCTGTAAAATGCTTGATTTCGAGAGTGAGCGAAACTAATGAAAACATTGTTGGGGTAAAACCTAAAGGGAAAGGCCTAGCACCAAATTGCATTGGCCATCTGATCTAACTTCTGGAGGCAGTCAAAATGAGTATTTGAATTCTTCCCTACCTTATTCCTGTGCTGAGATACAGGCTGCTCCAACCTGCTGTAAAATGCTTGATTTCGAGAGTGAGCGAAACTAATGAAAACATTGTTGGGGTAAAACCTAAAGGGAAAGGCCTAGCACCAAATACAATTTGCCATCTGATCTAACTTCTGGAGGCAGTCAAAATGAGTATTTGAATTCTTCCCTACCTTATTCCTGTGCTGAGATACAGGCTGCTCCAACCTGCTGTAAAATGCTTGATTTCAAGAGTGAGCGAAACTAATGAAAACATTGTTGGGGTAAAACCTAAAGGGAAAGGCCTAGCACCAAATTGCATTGGCCATCTGATCTAACATCTGGAGGCAGTCAAAATGAGTATTTGAATTCTTCCCTACCTTATTCCTGTGCTGAGATACAGGCTGCTCCAACCTGCTGTAAAATGCTTGATTTCGAGAGTGAGAGAAACTAATGAAAACATTGTTGGGGTAAAACCTAAAGGGAAAGGCCTAGCACCAAATTGCATTGGCCATCTGATCTAACTTCTGGAGGCAGTCAAAATGAGTATTTGAATTCTTCCCTACCTTATTCCTGTGCTGAGATACAGGCTGCTCCAACCTGCTGTAAAATGCTTGATTTCGAGAGTGAGCGAAACTAATGAAAACATTGTTGGGGTAAAACCTAAAGGGAAAGACCTAGCACCAAATCCAATTTGCCATCTGATCTAACTTCTGGAGGCAGTCAAAATGATCCTTAGAATTCTTCCCTACCTTATTCCTGTGCTGAGATACAGGCTGCTCCAACCTGCTGTAAAATGCTTGATTTCGAGAGTGAGCGAAACTAATGAAAACATTGTTGGGGTAAAACCTAAAGGGAAAGGCCTAGCACCAAATACAATTTGCCATCTGATCTAACTTCTGGAGGCAGTCAAAATGAGTATTTGAATTCTTCCCTACCTTATTCCTGTGCTGAGATACAGGGTGCTCCAACCTGCTGTAAAATGCTTGATTTCAAGAGTGAGCGAAACTAATGAAAACATTGTTGGGGTAAAACCTAAAGGGAAAGGCCTAGCACCAAATTGCATTGGCCATCTGATCTAACTTCTGGAGGCAGTCAAAATGAGTATTTGAATTCTTCCCTACCTTATTCCTGTGCTGAGATACAGGCTGCTCCAACCTGCTGTAAAATGCTTGATTTCGAGAGTGAGCGAAACTAATGAAAACATTGTTGGGGTAAAACCTAAAGGGAAAGACCTAGCACCAAATCCAATTTGCCATCTGATCTAACTTCTGGAGGCAGTCAAAATGATCCTTAGAATTCTTCCCTACCTTATTCCTGTGCTGAGATACAGGCTGCTCCAACCTGCTGTAAAATGCTTGATTTCGAGAGTGAGCGAAACTAATGAAAACTTTGTTGGGGTAAAACCTAAAGGGAAAGGCCGAGCACCAAATTGCATTGGCCATCTGATCTAACTTCTGGAGGCAGTCAAAATGAGTATTTGAATTCTTCCCTACCTTATTCCTGTGCTGAGATACAGGCTGCTCCAACCTGCTGTAAAATGCTTGATTTCGAGAGTGAGCGAAACTAATGAAAACATTGTTGGGGTAAAACCTAAAGGGAAAGACCTAGCACCAAATTGCATTGGCCATCTGATCGAACTTCTGGAGGCAGTCAAAATGATCCTTAGAATTCTTCCCTACCTTATTCCTGTGCTGAGATACAGGCTGCTCCAACCTGCTGTAAAATGCTTGATTTCGAGAGTGAGCGAAACTAATGAAAACATTGTTGGGGTAAAACCTAAAGGGAAAGACCTAGCACCAAATACAATTTCCCATCTGATCTAACTTCTGGAGGCAGTCAAAATGAGTATTTGAATTCTTCCCTACCTTATTCCTGTGCTGAGATACAGGCTGCTCCAACCTGCTGTAAAATGCTTGATTTCGAGTGTGAGCGAAACTAATGAAAACATTGTTGGGGTAAAACCTAAAGGGAAAGACCTAGCACCAAATCCAATTTGCCATCTGATCTAACTTCTGGAGGCAGTCAAAATGAGTATTTGAATTCTTCCCTACCTTATTCCTGTGCTGAGATACAGGCTGCTCCAACCTGCTGTAAAATGCTTGATTTCGAGAGTGAGCGAAACTAATGAAAACATTGTTGGGGTAAAACCTAAAGGGAAAGGCCTAGCACCAAATTGCATTGGCCATCTGATCTAACTTCTGGAGGCAGTCAAAATGAGTATTTGAATTCTTCCCTACCTTATTCCTGTGCTGAGATACAGGCTGCTCCAACCTGCTGTAAAATGCTTGATTTCGAGAGTGAGCGAAACTAATGAAAACATTGTTGGGGTAAAACCTAAAGGGAAAGACCTAGCACCAAATCCAATTTGCCATCTGATCTAACTTCTGGAGGCAGTCAAAATGATCCTTAGAATTCTTCCCTACCTTATTCCTGTGCTGAGATACAGGCTGCTCCAACCTGCTGTAAAATGCTTGATTTCGAGAGTGAGCGAAACTAATGAAAACATTGTTGGGGTAAAACCTAAAGGGAAAGGCCTAGCACCAAATTGCATTGGCCATCTGATCTAACTTCTGGAGGCAGTCAAAATGAGTATTTGAATTCTTCCCTACCTTATTCCTGTGCTGAGATACAGGCTGCTCCAACCTGCTGTAAAATGCTTGATTTCCAGAGTGAGCGAAACTAATGAAAACATTGTTGGGGTAAAACCTAAAGGGAAAGGCCTAGCACCAAATTGCATTGGCCATCTGATCTAACTTCTGGAGGCAGTCAAAATGAGTATTTGAATTCTTCCCTACCTTATTCCTGTGCTGAGATACAGGCTGCTCCAACCTGCTGTAAAATGCTTGATTTCGAGAGTGAGCGAAACTAATGAAAACATTGTTGGGGTAAAACCTAAAGGGAAAGACCTAGCACCAAATACAATTTGCCATCTGATCTAACTTCTGGAGGCAGTCAAAATGAGTATTTGAATTCTTCCCTACCTTATTCCTGTGCTGAGATACAGGCTGCTCCAACCTGCTGTAAAATGCTTGATTTCGAGAGTGAGCGAAACTAATGAAAACATTGTTGGGGTAAAACCTAAAGGGAAAGACCTAGCACCAAATCCAATTTGCCATCTGATCTAACTTCTGGAGGCAGTCAAAATGAGTATTTGAATTCTTCCCTACCTTATTCCTGTGCTGAGATACAGGCTGCTCCAACCTGCTGTAAAATGCTTGATTTCGAGAGTGAGCGAAACTAATGAAAACATTGTTGGGGTAAAACCTAAAGGGAAAGGCCTAGCACCAAATTGCATTGGCCATCTGATCTAACTTCTGGAGGCAGTCAAAATGAGTATTTGAATTCTTCCCTACCTTATTCCTGTGCTGAGATACAGGCTGCTCCAACCTGCTGTAAAATGCTTGATTTCGAGAGTGAGCGAAACTAATGAAAACATTGTTGGGGTAAAACCTAAAGGGAAAGGCCTAGCACCAAATTGCATTGGCCATCTGATCTAACTTCTGGAGGCAGTCAAAATGAGTATTTGAATTCTTCCCTACCTTATTCCTGTGCTGAGATACAGGCTGCTCCAACCTGCTGTAAAATGCTTGATTTCGAGAGTGAGCGAAACTAATGAAAACATTGTTGGGGTAAAACCTAAAGGGAAAGACCTAGCACCAAATCCAATTTGCCATCTGATCTAACTTCTGGAGGCAGTCAAAATGATCCTTAGAATTCTTCCCTACCTTATTCCTGTGCTGAGATACAGGCTGCTCCAACCTGCTGTAAAATGCTTGATTTCGAGAGTGAGCGAAACTAATGAAAACATTGTTGTGGTAAAACCTAAAGGGAAAGGCCTAGCACCAAATTGCATTGGCCATCTGATCTAACTTCTGGAGGCAGTCAAAATGAGTATTTGAATTCTTCCCTACCTTATTCCTGTGCTGAGATACAGGCTGCTCCAACCTGCTGTAAAATGCTTGATTTCGAGAGTGAGCGAAACTAATGAAAACATTGTTGGGGTAAAACCTAAAGGGAAAGGCCTAGCACCAAATTGCATTGGCCATCTGATCTAACTTCTGGAGGCAGTCAAAATGAGTATTTGAATTCTTCCCTACCTTATTCCTGTGCTGAGATACAGGCTGCTCCAACCTGCTGTAAAATGCTTGATTTCGAGAGTGAGCGAAACTAATGAAAACATTGTTGGGGTAAAACCTAAAGGGAAAGACCTAGCACCAAATACAATTTGCCATCTGATCTAACTTCTGGAGGCAGTCAAAAGGAGTATTTGAATTCTTCCCTACCTTATTCCTGTGCTGAGATACAGGCTGCTCCAACCTGCTGTAAAATGCTTGATTTCGAGAGTGAGCGAAACTAATGAAAACATTGTTGGGGTAAAACCTAAAGGGAAAGACCTAGCACCAAATCCAATTTGCCATCTGATCTAACTTCTGGAGGCAGTCAAAATGATCCTTAGAATTCTTCCCTACCTTATTCCTGTGCTGAGATACAGGCTGCTCCAACCTGCTGTAAAATGCTTGATTTCGAGAGTGAGCGAAACTAATGAAAACATTGTTGGGGTAAAACCTAAAGGGAAAGGCCTAGCACCAAATACAATTTGCCATCTGATCTAACTTCTGGAGGCAGTCAAAATGAGTATTTGAATTCTTCCCTACCTTATTCCTGTGCTGAGATACAGGCTGCTCCAACCTGCTGTAAAATGCTTGATTTCAAGAGTGAGCGAAACTAATGAAAACATTGTTGGGGTAAAACCTAAAGGGAAAGGCCTAGCACCAAATACAATTTGCCATCTGATCTAACTTCTGGAGGCAGTCAAAATGAGTATTTGAATTCTTCCCTACCTTATTCCTGTGCTGAGATACAGGCTGCTCCAACCTGCTGCAAAATGCTTGATTTCCAGAGTGAGCGAAACTAATGAAAACATTGTTGGGGTAAAACCTAAAGGGAAAGGCCTAGCACCAAATTGTATTGGCCATCTGATCTAACTTCTGGAGGCAGTCAAAATGAGTGTTTGAATTCTTCCCTACCTTATTCCTGTGCTGAGATACAGGCTGCTCCAACCTGCTGTAAAATGCTTGATTTCGAGAGTGAGCGAAACTAATGAAAACATTGTTGGGGTAAAACCTAAAGGGAAAGACCTAGCACCAAATCCAATTTGCCATCTGATCTAACTTCTGGAGGCAGTCAAAATGATCCTTAGAATTCTTCCCTACCTTATTCCTGTGCTGAGATACAGGCTGCTCCAACCTGCTGTAAAATGCTTGATTTCGAGAGTGAGCGAAACTAATGAAAACATTGTTGGGGTAAAACCTAAAGGGAAAGACCTAGCACCAAATCCAATTTGCCATCTGATCTAACTTCTGGAGGCAGTCAAAATGATCCTTAGAATTCTTCCCTACCTTATTCCTGTGCTGAGATACAGGCTGCACCATCCTGCTGTAAAATGCTTGATTTCGAGAGTGAGCGAAACTAATGAAAACATTGTTGGGGTAAAACCTAAAGGGAAAGACCTAGCACGAAATTGCATTGGCCATCTGATCTAACTTCTGGAGGCAGTCAAAATGAGTATTTGAATTCTTCCCTACCTTATTCCTGTGCTGAGATACAGGCTGCTCCAACCTGCTGTAAAATGCTTGATTTCGAGAGTGAGCGAAACTAATGAAAACATTGTTGGGGTAAAACCTAAAGGGAAAGGCCTAGCACCAAATACAATTTGCCATCTGATCTAACTTCTGGAGGCAGTCAAAATGAGTATTTGAATTCTTCCCTACCTTATTCCTGTGCTGAGATACAGGCTGCTCCAACCTGCTGTAAAATGCTTGATTTCGAGAGTGATCGAAACTAATGAAAACATTGTTGGGGTAAAACCTAAATGGAAAGGCCTAGCTCCAAATTGCATTGGCCATCTGATCGAACTTCTGGAGGCAGTCAAAATGAGTATTTGAATTCTTCCCTACCTTATTCCTGTGCTGAGATACAGGCTGCTCCAACCTGCTGTAAAATGCTTGATTTCGAGAGTGAGCGAAACTAATGAAAACATTGTTGGGGTAAAACCTAAAGGGAAAGGTCTAGCACCAAATTGCATTGGCCATCTGATCTAACTTCTGGAGGCAGTCAAAATGATCCTTAGAATTCTTCCCTACCTTATTCCTGTGCTGAGATACAGGCTGCTCCAACCTGCTGTAAAATGCTTGATTTCGAGAGTGAGCGAAACTAATGAAAACATTGTTGGGGTAAAACCTAAAGGGAAAGGCCTAGCACCAAATTGCATTGGCCATCTGATCTAACTTCTGGAGGCAGTCAAAATGAGTATTCGAATTCTTCCCTATCTTATTCCAGTGCTGAGATACAGGCTGCTCCAACCTGCTGTAAAATGCTCGATCTCGAGAGTGAGCGAAACTAATGAAAACAATGTTGGGGTAAAACCTAAAGGGAAAGACCTAGCACCAAATCCAATTTGCCATCTGATCTAACTTCTGGAGGCAGTCAAAATGAGTATTTGAATTCTTCCCTACCTTATTCCTGTGCTGAGATACAGGCTGCTCCAACCTGCTGTAAAATGCTTGATTTCGAGAGTAGGCGAAACTAATGAAAACATTGTTGGGGTAAAACCTAAAGGGAAAGACCTGGCACCAAATTGCATTGGCCATCTGATCTAACTTCTGGAGGCAGTCAAAATGATCCTTAGAATTCTTCCCTACCTTATTCCTGTGCTGAGATACAGGCTGCTCCAACCTGCTGTAAAATGCTTGATTTCGAGAGTGAGCGAAACTAATGAAAACATTGTTGGGGTAAAACCTAAAGGGAAAGACCTAGCACCAAATTGCATTGGCCATCTGATCTAACTTCTGGAGGCAGTCAAAATGAGTATTTGAATTCTTCCCTACCTTATTCCTGTGCTGAGATACAGGCTGCTCCAACCTGCTGTAAAATGCTTGATTTTGAGAGTGAGCGAAACTAATGAAAACATTGTTGGGGTAAAACCTAAAGGGAAAGGTCTAGCACCAAATTGCATTGGCCATCTGATCTATCTTCTGGAGGCAGTCAAAATGATCCTTAGAATTCTTCCCTACCTTATTCCTGTGCTGAGATACAGGGTGCTCCAACCTGCTGTAAAATGCTTGATTTCGAGAGTGAGCGAAACTAATGAAAACATTGTTGGGGTAAAACCTAAAGGGAAAGACCTAGCACCAATTACAATTTGCCATCTGATCTAACTTCTGGAGGCAGTCAAAATGAGTATTTGAATTCTTCCCTACCTTATTCCTGTGCTGAGATACAGGCTGCTCCAACCTGCTGTAAAATGCTTGAATTCGAGAGTGATCGAAACTAATGAAAACATTGTTGGGGTAAAACCTAAAGGGAAAGACCTAGCACCAAATCCAATTTGCCATCTGATCTAACTTCTGGAGGCAGTCAAAATGATCCTTAGAATTCTTCCCTACCTTATTCCTGTGCTGAGATACAGGCTGCTCCAACCTGCTGTAAAATGCTTGATTTCGAGAGTGAGCGAAACTAATGAAAACATTGTTGGGGTAAAACCTAAAGGGAAAGGCCTAGCACCAAATTGCATTGGCCATCTGATCTAACTTCTGGAGGCAGTCAAAATGAGTATTTGAATTCTTCCCTACCTTATTCCTGTGCTGAGATACAGGCTGCTCCAACCTGCTGTAAAATGCTTGATTTCCAGAGTGAGCGAAACTAATGAAAACATTGTTGGGGTAAAACCTAAAGGGAAAGGCCTAGCACCAAATTGCATTGGCCATCTGATCTAACTTCTGGAGGCAGTCAAAATGAGTATTTGAATTCTTCCCTACCTTATTCCTGTGCTGAGATACAGGCTGCTCCAACCTGCTGTAAAATGCTTGATTTCGAGAGTGAGCGAAACTAATGAAAACATTGTTGGGGTAAAACCTAAAGGGAAAGACCTAGCACCAAATACAATTTGCCATCTGATCTAACTTCTGGAGGCAGTCAAAATGAGTATTTGAATTCTTCCCTACCTTATTCCTGTGCTGAGATACAGGCTGCTCCAACCTGCTGTAAAATGCTTGATTTCGAGAGTGAGCGAAACTAATGAAAACATTGTTGGGGTAAAACCTAAAGGGAAAGACCTAGCACCAAATCCAATTTGCCATCTGATCTAACTTCTGGAGGCAGTCAAAATGAGTATTTGAATTCTTCCCTACCTTATTCCTGTGCTGAGATACAGGCTGCTCCAACCTGCTGTAAAATGCTTGATTTCGAGAGTGAGCGAAACTAATGAAAACATTGTTGGGGTAAAACCTAAAGGGAAAGGCCTAGCACCAAATTGCATTGGCCATCTGATCTAACTTCTGGAGGCAGTCAAAATGAGTATTTGAATTCTTCCCTACCTTATTCCTGTGCTGAGATACAGGCTGCTCCAACCTGCTGTAAAATGCTTGATTTCGAGAGTGAGCGAAACTAATGAAAACATTGTTGGGGTAAAACCTAAAGGGAAAGGCCTAGCACCAAATTGCATTGGCCATCTGATCTAACTTCTGGAGGCAGTCAAAATGAGTATTTGAATTCTTCCCTACCTTATTCCTGTGCTGAGATACAGGCTGCTCCAACCTGCTGTAAAATGCTTGATTTCGAGAGTGAGCGAAACTAATGAAAACATTGTTGGGGTAAAACCTAAAGGGAAAGACCTAGCACCAAATCCAATTTGCCATCTGATCTAACTTCTGGAGGCAGTCAAAATGATCCTTAGAATTCTTCCCTACCTTATTCCTGTGCTGAGATACAGGCTGCTCCAACCTGCTGTAAAATGCTTGATTTCGAGAGTGAGCGAAACTAATGAAAACATTGTTGGGGTAAAACCTAAAGGGAAAGGCCTAGCACCAAATTGCATTGGCCATCTGATCTAACTTCTGGAGGCAGTCAAAATGAGTATTTGAATTCTTCCCTACCTTATTCCTGTGCTGAGATACAGGCTGCTCCAACCTGCTGTAAAATGCTTGATTTCGAGAGTGAGCGAAACTAATGAAAACATTGTTGGGGTAAAACCTAAAGGGAAAGGCCTAGCACCAAATTGCATTGGCCATCTGATCTAACTTCTGGAGGCAGTCAAAATGAGTATTTGAATTCTTCCCTACCTTATTCCTGTGCTGAGATACAGGCTGCTCCAACCTGCTGTAAAATGCTTGATTTCGAGAGTGAGCGAAACTAATGAAAACATTGTTGGGGTAAAACCTAAAGGGAAAGACCTAGCACCAAATACAATTTGCCATCTGATCTAACTTCTGGAGGCAGTCAAAAGGAGTATTTGAATTCTTCCCTACCTTATTCCTGTGCTGAGATACAGGCTGCTCCAACCTGCTGTAAAATGCTTGATTTCGAGAGTGAGCGAAACTAATGAAAACATTGTTGGGGTAAAACCTAAAGGGAAAGACCTAGCACCAAATCCAATTTGCCATCTGATCTAACTTCTGGAGGCAGTCAAAATGATCCTTAGAATTCTTCCCTACCTTATTCCTGTGCTGAGATACAGGCTGCTCCAACCTGCTGTAAAATGCTTGATTTCGAGAGTGAGCGAAACTAATGAAAACATTGTTGGGGTAAAACCTAAAGGGAAAGGCCTAGCACCAAATACAATTTGCCATCTGATCTAACTTCTGGAGGCAGTCAAAATGAGTATTTGAATTCTTCCCTACCTTATTCCTGTGCTGAGATACAGGGTGCTCCAACCTGCTGTAAAATGCTTGATTTCAAGAGTGAGCGAAACTAATGAAAACATTGTTGGGGTAAAACCTAAAGGGAAAGGCCTAGCACCAAATACAATTTGCCATCTGATCTAACTTCTGGAGGCAGTCAAAATGAGTATTTGAATTCTTCCCTACCTTATTCCTGTGCTGAGATACAGGCTGCTCCAACCTGCTGCAAAATGCTTGATTTCCAGAGTGAGCGAAACTAATGAAAACATTGTTGGGGTAAAACCTAAAGGGAAAGGCCTAGCACCAAATTGTATTGGCCATCTGATCTAACTTCTGGAGGCAGTCAAAATGAGTGTTTGAATTCTTCCCTACCTTATTCCTGTGCTGAGATACAGGCTGCTCCAACCTGCTGTAAAATGCTTGATTTCGAGAGTGAGCGAAACTAATGAAAACATTGTTGGGGTAAAACCTAAAGGGAAAGACCTAGCACCAAATCCAATTTGCCATCTGATCTAACTTCTGGAGGCAGTCAAAATGATCCTTAGAATTCTTCCCTACCTTATTCCTGTGCTGAGATACAGGCTGCTCCAACCTGCTGTAAAATGCTTGATTTCGAGAGTGAGCGAAACTAATGAAAACATTGTTGGGGTAAAACCTAAAGGGAAAGACCTAGCACCAAATCCAATTTGCCATCTGATCTAACTTCTGGAGGCAGTCAAAATGATCCTTAGAATTCTTCCCTACCTTATTCCTGTGCTGAGATACAGGCTGCACCATCCTGCTGTAAAATGCTTGATTTCGAGAGTGAGCGAAACTAATGAAAACATTGTTGGGGTAAAACCTAAAGGGAAAGACCTAGCACCAAATTGCATTGGCCATCTGATCTAACTTCTGGAGGCAGTCAAAATGAGTATTTGAATTCTTCCCTACCTTATTCCTGTGCTGAGATACAGGCTGCTCCAACCTGCTGTAAAATGCTTGATTTCGAGAGTGAGCGAAACTAATGAAAACATTGTTGGGGTAAAACCTAAAGGGAAAGGCCTAGCACCAAATACAATTTGCCATCTGATCTAACTTCTGGAGGCAGTCAAAATGAGTATTTGAATTCTTCCCTACCTTATTCCTGTGCTGAGATACAGGCTGCTCCAACCTGCTGTAAAATGCTTGATTTCGAGAGTGATCGAAACTAATGAAAACATTGTTGGGGTAAAACCTAAATGGAAAGGCCTAGCTCCAAATTGCATTGGCCATCTGATCGAACTTCTGGAGGCAGTCAAAATGAGTATTTGAATTCTTCCCTACCTTATTCCTGTGCTGAGATACAGGCTGCTCCAACCTGCTGTAAAATGCTTGATTTCGAGAGTGAGCGAAACTAATGAAAACATTGTTGGGGTAAAACCTAAAGGGAAAGGTCTAGCACCAAATTGCATTGGCCATCTGATCTAACTTCTGGAGGCAGTCAAAATGATCCTTAGAATTCTTCCCTACCTTATTCCTGTGCTGAGATACAGGCTGCTCCAACCTGCTGTAAAATGCTTGATTTCGAGAGTGAGCGAAACTAATGAAAACATTGTTGGGGTAAAACCTAAAGGGAAAGGCCTAGCACCAAATTGCATTGGCCATCTGATCTAACTTCTGGAGGCAGTCAAAATGAGTATTCGAATTCTTCCCTATCTTATTCCAGTGCTGAGATACAGGCTGCTCCAACCTGCTGTAAAATGCTCGATCTCGAGAGTGAGCGAAACTAATGAAAACAATGTTGGGGTAAAACCTAAAGGGAAAGACCTAGCACCAAATCCAATTTGCCATCTGATCTAACTTCTGGAGGCAGTCAAAATGAGTATTTGAATTCTTCCCTACCTTATTCCTGTGCTGAGATACAGGCTGCTCCAACCTGCTGTAAAATGCTTGATTTCGAGAGTAGGCGAAACTAATGAAAACATTGTTGGGGTAAAACCTAAAGGGAAAGACCTGGCACCAAATTGCATTGGCCATCTGATCTAACTTCTGGAGGCAGTCAAAATGATCCTTAGAATTCTTCCCTACCTTATTCCTGTGCTGAGATACAGGCTGCTCCAACCTGCTGTAAAATGCTTGATTTCGAGAGTGAGCGAAACTAATGAAAACATTGTTGGGGTAAAACCTAAAGGGAAAGACCTAGCACCAAATTGCATTGGCCATCTGATCTAACTTCTGGAGGCAGTCAAAATGAGTATTTGAATTCTTCCCTACCTTATTCCTGTGCTGAGATACAGGCTGCTCCAACCTGCTGTAAAATGCTTGATTTTGAGAGTGAGCGAAACTAATGAAAACATTGTTGGGGTAAAACCTAAAGGGAAAGGTCTAGCACCAAATTGCATTGGCCATCTGATCTATCTTCTGGAGGCAGTCAAAATGATCCTTAGAATTCTTCCCTACCTTATTCCTGTGCTGAGATACAGGGTGCTCCAACCTGCTGTAAAATGCTTGATTTCGAGAGTGAGCGAAACTAATGAAAACATTGTTGGGGTAAAACCTAAAGGGAAAGACCTAGCACCAATTACAATTTGCCATCTGATCTAACTTCTGGAGGCAGTCAAAATGAGTATTTGAATTCTTCCCTACCTTATTCCTGTGCTGAGATACAGGCTGCTCCAACCTGCTGTAAAATGCTTGAATTCGAGAGTGATCGAAACTAATGAAAACATTGTTGGGGTAAAACCTAAAGGGAAAGGTCTAGCACCAAATTGCATTGGCCATCTGATCTAACTTCTGGAGGCAGTCAAAATGATCCTTAGAATTCTTCCCTACCTTATTCCTGTGCTGAGATACAGGCTGCTCCAACCTGCTGTAAAATGCTTGATTTCAAAAGTGAGCGAAACTAATGAAAACATTGTTGGGGTAAAACCTAAAGGGAAAGGCCTAGCACCAAATTGCATTGGCCATCTGATCTAACTTCTGGAGGCAGTCAAAATGAGTATTTGAATTCTTCCCTACCTTATTCCTGTGCTGAGATACAGGCTGCTCCAACCTGCTGTAAAATGCTTGATTTCGAGAGTGAGCGAAACTAATGAAAACATTGTTGGGGTAAAACCTAAAGGGAAAGGCCTAGCACCAAATACAATTTGCCATCTGATCGAACTTCTGGAGGCAGTCAAAATGATCCTTAGAATTCTTCCCTACCTTATTCCTGTGCTGAGATACAGGGTGCTCCAACCTGCTGCAAAATGCTTGATTTCGAGAGTGAGCGAAACTAATGAAAACATTGTTGGGGTAAAACCTAAAGGGAAAGGCCTTGCACCAAATTGCATTTCCATCTGATCTAACTTCTGTAGGCAGTCAAAATGAGTATTTGAATTCTTCCCTACCTTATTCCTGTGCTGAGATACAGGCTGCTCCAACCTGCTGTAAAATGCTTGATTTCGAGAGTGAGCGAAACTAATGAAAACATTGTTGGGGTAAAACCTAAAGGGAAAGACCTAGCACCAAATTGCATTTCCATCTGATCTAACTTCTGGAGGCAGTCAAAATGAGTATTTGATTTCTTCCCTACCTTATTCCTGTGCTGAGATACAGGCTGCTCCAACCTGCTGTAAAATGCTTGATTTCGAGAGTGAGCGAAACTAATGAAAACATTGTTGGGGTAAAACCTAAAGGGAAAGACCTAGCACCAAATTCCATTGGCCATCTGATCTAACTTCTGGAGGCAGTCAAAATGATCCTTAGAATTCTTCCCTACCTTATTCCTGTGCTGAGATACAGGCTGCTCCAACCTGCTGTAAAATGCTTGATTTCGAGAGTGAGCGAAACTAATGAAAACATTGTTGGGGTAAAACCTAAGGGAAAAAGTCTAGCACCAAATTGCATTGGCCATCTGATCTAACTTCTGGAGGCAGTCAAAATGATCCTTAGAATTCTTCCCTACCTTATTCCTGTGCTGAGATACAGGGTGCTCCAACCTGCTGTAAAATACTTGATTTCGAGAGTGAGCGAAACTAATGAAAACATTGTTGGGGTAAAACCTAAAGGGAAAGGCCTTGCATCAAATTGCATTTCCATCTGATCTAACTTCTGGAGGCAGTCAAAATGAGTATTTGAATTCTTCCCTACCTTATTCCTGTGCTGAGATACAGGCTGCTCCAACCTGCTGTAAAATGCTTGATTTCGAGAGTGAGCGAAACTAATGAAAACATTGTTGGGGTAAAACCTAAAGGGAAAGGCCTAGCACCAAATTGCATTTCCATCTGATCTAACTTCTGGAGGCAGTCAAAATGAGTATTTGAATTCTTCCCTACCTTATTCCTGTGCTGAGATACAGGCTGCTCCAACCTGCTGTAAAATGCTTGATTTCGAGAGTGAGCAAAACTAATGAAAACATTGTTGGGGTAAAACCTAAAGGGAAAGACCTGGCACCAAATACAATTTGCCATCTGATCTAACTTCTGGAGGCAGTCAAAATGATCCTTAGAATTCTTCCCTACCTTATTCCTGTGCTGAGATACAGGCTGCTCCAACCTGCTGTAAAATGCTTGATTTCGAGAGTGAGCGAAACTAATGAAAACATTGTTGGGGTAAAACCTAAAGGGAAAGACCTAGCACCAAATACAATTTGCCATCTGATCTAACTTCTGGACGCAGTCAAAATGATCCTTAGAATTCTTCCCTACCTTATTCCTGTGCTGAGATACAGGCTGCTCCAACCTGCTGTAAAATGCTTGATTTCGATAGTGAGCGAAACTAATGAAAACATTGTTGGGGTAAAACCTAAAGGGAAAGGCCTAGCACCAAATACAATTTGCCATCTGATCTAACTTCTGGAGGCAGTCAAAATGAGTATTTGAATTCTTCCTTACCTTATTCCTGTGCTGAGATACAGGCTGCTCCAACCTGCTGTAAAATGCTTGATTTCGAGAGTGAGCGAAACTAATGAAAACATTGTTGGGGTAAAACCTAAGGGAAAAAGTCTAGCACCAAATTGCATTGGCCATCTGATCTAACTTCTGGAGGCAGTCAAAATGATCCTTAGAATTCTTCCCTACCTTATTCCTGTGCTGAGATACAGGGTGCTCCAACCTGCTGTAAAATACTTGATTTCGAGAGTGAACGAAACTAATGAAAACATTGTTGGGGTAAAACCTAAAGGGAAAGGCCTTGCATCAAATTGCATTTCCATCTGATATAACTTCTGGAGGCAGTCAAAATGAGTATTTGAATTCTTCCCTACCTTATTCCTGTGCTGAGATACAGGCTGCTCCAACCTGCTGTAAAATGCTTGATTTCGAGAGTGAGCGAAACTAATGAAAACATTGTTGGGGTAAAACCTAAAGGGAAAGGCCTAGCACCAAATACAATTTGCCATCTGATCTAACTTCTGGAGGCAGTCAAAATGAGTATTTGAATTCTTCCTTACCTTATTCCTGTGCTGAGATACAGGCTGCTCCAACCTGCTGTAAAATGCTTGATTTCGAGAGTGAGCGAAACTAATGAAAACATTGTTGGGGTAAAACCTAAGGGGAAAAGTCTAGCACCAAATTGCATTGGCCATCTGATCTAACTTCTGGAGGCAGTCAAAATGATCCTTAGAATTCTTCCCTACCTTATTCCTGTGCTGAGATAGAGGCTGCTCCAACCTGCTGTAAAATACTTGATTTCGAGAGTGAGCGAAACTAATGAAAACATTGTTGGGGTAAAACCTAAAGGGAAAGGCCTTGCATCAAATTGCATTTCCATCTGATCTAACTTCTGGAGGCAGTCAAAATGAGTATTTGAATTCTTCCCTACCTTATTCCTGTGCTGAGATACAGGCTGCTCCAACCTGCTGTAAAATGCTTGATTTCGAGAGTGAGCGAAACTAATGAAAACATTGTTGGGGTAAAACCTAAAGGGAAAGGCCTAGCACCAAATTTCATTGGCCATCTGATCTAACTTCTGGAGGCAGTCAAAATGAGTATTTGAATTCTTCCCTACCTTATTCCTGTGCTGAGATACAGGCTGCTCCAACCTGCTGTAAAATGCTTGATTTCGAGAGTGAGCGAAACTAATGAAAACATTGTTGGGGTAAAACCTAAAGGGAAAGGCCTAGCACCAAATTGCATTGGCCATCTGATCTAACTTCTGGAGGCAGTCAAAATGATCCCTAGAATTCTTCCCTACCTTATTCCTGTGCTGAGATACAGGCTGCTCCAACCTGCTGTAAAATGCTTGATCTCGAGAGTGAGAGAAACTAATGAAAACATTGTTGGGGTAAAACCTAAAGGGAAAGACCTACCACCAAATACAATTTGCCATCTGATCTAACTTCTGGAGGCAGTCAAAATGAGTATTTGAATTCTTCCTTACCTTATTCCTGGCCTGAGATACAGGGTGCTCCAACCTGCTGTAAAATGCTTGATTTCGAGAGTGATCGAAACTAATGAAAACATTGTTGGGGTAAAACCTAAAGGGAAAGGCCTAGCACCAAATTGCATTGGCCATCTGATCTAACTTCTGGAGGCAGTCAAAATGAGTATTTGAATTCTTCCCTACCTTATTCCTGTGCTGAGATACAGGCTGCTCCAACCTGCTGTAAAATGCTTGATTTCGAGAGTGAGCGAAACTAATGAAAACATTGTTGGGGTAAAACCTAAAGGGAAAGGCCTAGCACCAAATTGCATTGGCCATCTGATCTAACTTCTGGAGGCAGTCAAAATGATCCTTAGAATTCTTCCCTACCTTATTCCTGTGCTGAGATACAGGCTGCTCCAACCTGCTGTAAAATGCTTGATTTTGAGAGTGAGCGAAACTAATGAAAACATTGTTGGGGTAAAACCTAAAGGGAAAGGCCTAGCACCAAATTGCATTGGTCATCTGATCTAACTTCTGGAGGCAGTCAAAATGAGTATTTGAATTCTTCCCTACCTTATTCCTGTGCTGAGATACAGGCTGCTCCAACCTGCTGTAAAATGCTTGATTTCGAGAGTGAGCGAAACTAATGAAAACATTGTTGGGGTAAAACCTAAAGGGAAAGGCCTAGCACCAAATTGCATTGGCCATCTGATCTAACTTCTGGAGGCAGTCAAAATGAGTATTTGAATTCTTCCCTACCTTATTCCTGTGCTGAGATACAGGCTGCTCCAACCTGCTGTAAAATGCTTGATTTCGAGAGTGAGCGAAACTAATGAAAACATTGTTGGGGTAAAACCTAAAGGGAAAGACCTAGCACCAAATACAATTTGCCATCTGATCTAACTTCTGGAGGCAGTCAAAATGAGTATTTGAATTCTTCCCTACCTTATTCCTGTGCTGAGATACAGGCTGCTCCAACCTGCTGTAAAATGCTTGATTTTGAGAGTGAGCGAAACTAATGAAAACATTGTTGGGGTAAAACCTAAAGGGAAAGGTCTAGCACCAAATTGCATTGGCCATCTGATCTATCTTCTGGAGGCAGTCAAAATGATCCTTAGAATTCTTCCCTACCTTATTCCTGTGCTGAGATACAGGCTGCTCCAACCTGCTGTAAAATGCTTGATTTCGAGAGTGAGCGAAACTAATGAAAACATTGTTGGGGTAAAACCTAAAGGGAAAGACCTAGCACCAAATCCAATTTGCCATCTGATCTAACTTCTGGAGGCAGTCAAAATGATCCTTAGAATTCTTCCCTACCTTATTCCTGTGCTGAGATACAGGCTGCTCCAACCTGCTGTAAAATGCTTGATTTCGAGAGTGAGCGAAACTAATGAAAACATTGTTGGGGTAAAACCTAAAGGGAAAGGCCTAGCACCAAATTGCATTGGCCATCTGATCTAACTTCTGGAGGCAGTCAAAATGATCCTTAGAATTCTTCCCTACCTTATTCCTGTGCTGAGATACAGGCTGCTCCAACCTGCTGTAAAATGCTTGATTTCGAGAGTGAGCGAAACTAATGAAAACATTGTTGGGGTAAAACCTAAAGGGAAAGGCCGAGCACCAAATTGCATTGGCCATCTGATCTAACTTCTGGAGGCAGTCAAAATGAGTATTTGAATTCTTCCCTACCTTATTCCTGTGCTGAGATACAGGCTGCTCCAACCTGCTGTAAAATGCTTGATTTCGAGAGTGAGCGAAACTAATGAAAACATTGTTGGGGTAAAACCTAAAGGGAAAGGCCTAGCACCAAATTGCATTGGCCATCTGATCTAACTTCTGGAGGCAGTCAAAATGAGTATTTGAATTCTTCCCTACCTTATTCCTGTGCTGAGATACAGGCTGCTCCAACCTGCTGTAAAATGCTTGATTTCGAGAGTGAGCGAAACTAATGAAAACATTGTTGGGGTAAAACCTAAAGGGAAAGGCCTAGCACCAAACTGCATTGGCCATCTGATCTAACTTCTGGAGGCAGTCAAAATGAGTATTTGAATTCTTCCCTACCTTATTCCTGTGCTGAGATACAGGCTGCTCCAACCTGCTGTAAAATGCTTGATTTCGAGAGTGAGCGAAACTAATGAAAACATTGTTGGGGTAAAACCTAAAGGGAAAGACCTAGCACCAAATCCAATTTGCCATCTGATCTAACTTCTGGAGGCAGTCAAAATGATCCTTAGAATTCTTCCCTACCTTATTCCTGTGCTGAGATACAGGCTGCTCCAACCTGCTGTAAAATGCTTGATTTCGAGAGTGAGCGAAACTAATGAAAACATTGTTGGGGTAAAACCTAAAGGGAAAGGCCTAGCACCAAATTGCATTGGCCATCTGATCTAACTTCTGGAGGCAGTCAAAATGAGTATTTGAATTCTTCCCTACCTTATTCCTGTGCTGAGATACAGGCTGCTCCAACCTGCTGTAAAATGCTTGATTTCGAGAGTGAGCGAAACTAATGAAAACATTGTTGGGGTAAAACCTAAAGGGAAAGGCCTAGCACCAAATTGCATTGGCCATCTGATCTAACTTCTGGAGGCAGTCAAAATGAGTATTTGAATTCTTCCCTACCTTATTCCTGTGCTGAGATACAGGCTGCTCCAACCTGCTGTAAAATGCTTGATTTCGAGAGTGAGCGAAACTAATGAAAACATTGTTGGGGTAAAACCTAAAGGGAAAGGCCTAGCACCAAATTGCATTGGCCATCTGATCTAACTTCTGGAGGCAGTCAAAATGAGTATTTGAATTCTTCCCTACCTTATTCCTGTGCTGAGATACAGGCTGCTCCAACCTGCTGTAAAATGCTTGATTTCGAGAGTGAGCGAAACTAATGAAAACATTGTTGGGGTAAAACCTAAAGGGAAAGACCTAGCACCAAATTGCATTGGCCATCTGATCTAACTTCTGGAGGCAGTCAAAATGATCCTTAGAATTCTTCCCTACCTTATTCCTGTGCTGAGATACAGGCTGCTCCAACCTGCTGTAAAATGCTTGATTTCGAGAGTGAGCGAAACTAATGAAAACATTGTTGGGGTAAAACCTAAAGGGAAAGACCTAGCACCAAATCCAATTTGCCATCTGATCTAACTTCTGGAGGCAGTCAAAATGATCCTTAGAATTCTTCCCTACCTTATTCCTGTGCTGAGATACAGGCTGCTCCAACCTGCTGTAAAATGCTTGATTTCGAGAGTGAGCGAAACTAATGAAAACATTGTTGTGGTAAAACCTAAAGGGAAAGGCCTAGCACCAAATTGCATTGGCCATCTGATCTAACTTCTGGAGGCAGTCAAAATGAGTATTTGAATTCTTCCCTACCTTATTCCTGTGCTGAGATACAGGCTGCTCCAACCTGCTGTAAAATGCTTGATTTCGAGAGTGAGCGAAACTAATGAAAACATTGTTGGGGTAAAACCTAAAGGGAAAGACCTAGCTCCAAATCCAATTTGCCATCTGATCTAACTTCTGGAGGCAGTCAAAATGAGTATTTGAATTCTTCCCTACCTTATTCCTGTGCTGAGATACAGGCTGCTCCAACCTGCTGTAAAATGCTTGATTTCGAGAGTGAGCGAAACTAATGAAAACATTGTTGGGGTAAAACCTAAAGGGAAAGACCTAGCACCAAATCCAATTTGCCATCTGATCTAACTTCTGGAGGCAGTCAAAATGATCCTTAGAATTCTTCCCTACCTTATTCCTGTGCTGAGATACAGGCTGCTCCAACCTGCTGTAAAATGCTTGATTTCGAGAGTGAGCGAAACTAATGAAAACATTGTTGGGGTAAAACCTAAAGGGAAAGGCCTAGCACCAAATTACATTGGCCATCTGATCTAACTTCTGGAGGCAGTCAAAATGAGTATTTGAATTCTTCCCTACCTTATTCCTGTGCTGAGATACAGGCTGCTCCAACCTGCTGTAAAATGCTTGATTTCGAGAGTGAGCGAAACTAATGAAAACATTGTTGGGGTAAAACCTAAAGGGAAAGGCCTAGCACCAAATTGCATTGGCCATCTGATCTAACTTCTGGAGGCAGTCAAAATGAGTATTTGAATTCTTCCCTACCTTATTCCTGTGCTGAGATACAGGCTGCTCCAACCTGCTGTAAAATGCTTGATTTCGAGAGTGAGCGAAACTAATGAAAACATTGTTGTGGTAAAACCTAAAGGGAAAGACCTAGCACCAAATACAATTTGCCATCTGATCTAACTTCTGGAGGCAGTCAAAATGAGTATTTGAATTCTTCCCTACCTTATTCCTGTGCTGAGATACAGGCTGCTCCAACCTGCTGTAAAATGCTTGATTTCGAGAGTGAGCGAAACTAATGAAAACATTGTTGGGGTAAAACCTAAAGGGAAAGGCCTAGCACCAAATTGCATTGGCCATCTGATCTAACTTCTGGAGGCAGTCAAAATGAGTATTTGAATTCTTCCCTACCTTATTCCTGTGCTGAGATACAGGCTGCTCCAACCTGCTGTAAAATGCTTGATTTCGAGAGTGAGCGAAACTAATGAAAACATTGTTGGGGTAAAACCTAAAGGGAAAGACCTAGCACCAAATTGCATTGGCCATCTGATCTAACTTCTGGAGGCAGTCAAAATGATCCTTAGAATTCTTCCCTACCTTATTCCTGTGCTGAGATACAGGCTGCTCCAACCTGCTGTAAAATGCTTGATTTCGAGAGTGAGCGAAACTAATGAAAACATTGTTGGGGTAAAACCTAAAGGGAAAGACCTAGCACCAAATTGCATTGGCCATCTGATCTAACTTCTGGAGGCAGTCAAAATGATCCTTAGAATTCTTCCCTACCTTATTCCTGTGCTGAGATACAGGCTGCTCCAACCTGCTGTAAAATGCTTGATTTCGAGAGTGAGCGAAACTAATGAAAACATTGTTGGGGTAAAACCTAAAGGGAAAGGCCTAGCACCAAATTGCATTGGCCATCTGATCTAACTTCTGGAGGCAGTCAAAATGAGTATTTGAATTCTTCCCTACCTTATTCCTGTGCTGAGATACAGGCTGCTCCAACCTGCTGTAAAATGCTTGATTTCGAGAGTGAGCGAAACTAATGAAAACATTGTTGGGGTAAAACCTAAAGGGAAAGACCTAGCACCAAATCCAATTTGCCATCTGATCTAACTTCTGGAGGCAGTCAAAATGAGTATTTGAATTCTTCCCTACCTTATTCCTGTGCTGAGATACAGGCTGCTCCAACCTGCTGTAAAATGCTTGATTTCGAGAGTGAGCGAAACTAATGAAAACATTGTTGGGGTAAAACCTAAAGGGAAAGACCTAGCACCAAATCCAATTTGCCATCTGATCTAACTTCTGGAGGCAGTCAAAATGATCCTTAGAATTCTTCCCTACCTTATTCCTGTGCTGAGATACAGGCTGCTCCAACCTGCTGTAAAATGCTTGATTTCGAGAGTGAGCGAAACTAATGAAAACATTGTTGGGGTAAAACCTAAAGGGAAAGGCCTAGCACCAAATTGCATTGGCCATCTGATCTAACTTCTGGAGGCAGTCAAAATGAGTATTTGAATTCTTCCCTACCTTATTCCTGTGCTGAGATACAGGCTGCTCCAACCTGCTGTAAAATGCTTGATTTCGAGAGTGAGCGAAACTAATGAAAACATTGTTGGGGTAAAACCTAAAGGGAAAGACCTAGCACCAAATACAATTTGCCATCTGATCTAACTTCTGGAGGCAGTCAAAATGAGTATTTGAATTCTTCCCTACCTTATTCCTGTGCTGAGATACAGGCTGCTCCAACCTGCTGTAAAATGCTTGATTTTGAGAGTGAGCGAAAGTAATGAAAACATTGTTGGTGTAAAACCTAAAGGGAAAGGTCTAGCACCAAATTGCATTGGCCATCTGATCTATCTTCTGGAGGCAGTCAAAATGATCCTTAGAATTCTTCCCTACCTTATTCCTGTGCTGAGATACAGGCTGCTCCAACCTGCTGTAAAATGCTTGATTTCCAGAGTGAGCGAAACTAATGAAAACATTGTTGGGGTAAAACCTAAAGGGAAAGACCTAGCACCAAATCCAATTTGCCATCTGATCTAACTTCTGGAGGCAGTCAAAATGAGTATTTGAATTCTTCCCTACCTTATTCCTGTGCTGAGATACAGGCTGCTCCAACCTGCTGTAAAATGCTTGATTTCGAGAGTGAGCGAAACTAATGAAAACATTGTTGGGGTAAAACCTAAAGGGAAAGGCCTAGCACCAAATTGCATTGGCCATCTGATCTAACTTCTGGAGGCAGTCAAAATGAGTATTTGAATTCTTCCCTACCTTATTCCTGTGCTGAGATACAGGCTGCTCCAACCTGCTGTAAAATGCTTGATTTCGAGAGTGAGCGAAACTAATGAAAACATTGTTGGGGTAAAACCTAAAGGGAAAGGCCTAGCACCAAATTGCATTGGCCATCTGATCTAACTTCTGGAGGCAGTCAAAATGAGTATTTGAATTCTTCCCTACCTTATTCCTGTGCTGAGATACAGGCTGCTCCAACCTGCTGTAAAATGCTTGATTTCGAGAGTGAGCGAAACTAATGAAAACATTGTTGGGGTAAAACCTAAAGGGAAAGACCTAGCACCAAATCCAATTTGCCATCTGATCTAACTTCTGGAGGCAGTCAAAATGATCCTTAGAATTCTTCCCTACCTTATTCCTGTGCTGAGATACAGGCTGCTCCAACCTGCTGTAAAATGCTTGATTTCGAGAGTGAGCGAAACTAATGAAAACATTGTTGTGGTAAAACCTAAAGGGAAAGGCCTAGCACCAAATTGCATTGGCCATCTGATCTAACTTCTGGAGGCAGTCAAAATGAGTATTTGAATTCTTCCCTACCTTATTCCTGTGCTGAGATACAGGCTGCTCCAACCTGCTGTAAAATGCTTGATTTCGAGAGTGAGCGAAACTAATGAAAACATTGTTGGGGTAAAACCTAAAGGGAAAGGCCTAGCACCAAATTGCATTGGCCATCTGATCTAACTTCTGGAGGCAGTCAAAATGAGTATTTGAATTCTTCCCTACCTTATTCCTGTGCTGAGATACAGGCTGCTCCAACCTGCTGTAAAATGCTTGATTTCGAGAGTGAGCGAAACTAATGAAAACATTGTTGGGGTAAAACCTAAAGGGAAAGACCTAGCACCAAATACAATTTGCCATCTGATCTAACTTCTGGAGGCAGTCAAAAGGAGTATTTGAATTCTTCCCTACCTTATTCCTGTGCTGAGATACAGGCTGCTCCAACCTGCTGTAAAATGCTTGATTTCGAGAGTGAGCGAAACTAATGAAAACATTGTTGGGGTAAAACCTAAAGGGAAAGACCTAGCACCAAATCCAATTTGCCATCTGATCTAACTTCTGGAGGCAGTCAAAATGATCCTTAGAATTCTTCCCTACCTTATTCCTGTGCTGAGATACAGGCTGCTCCAACCTGCTGTAAAATGCTTGATTTCGAGAGTGAGCGAAACTAATGAAAACATTGTTGGGGTAAAACCTAAAGGGAAAGGCCTAGCACCAAATACAATTTGCCATCTGATCTAACTTCTGGAGGCAGTCAAAATGAGTATTTGAATTCTTCCCTACCTTATTCCTGTGCTGAGATACAGGCTGCTCCAACCTGCTGTAAAATGCTTGATTTCAAGAGTGAGCGAAACTAATGAAAACATTGTTGGGGTAAAACCTAAAGGGAAAGGCCTAGCACCAAATACAATTTGCCATCTGATCTAACTTCTGGAGGCAGTCAAAATGAGTATTTGAATTCTTCCCTACCTTATTCCTGTGCTGAGATACAGGCTGCTCCAACCTGCTGCAAAATGCTTGATTTCCAGAGTGAGCGAAACTAATGAAAACATTGTTGGGGTAAAACCTAAAGGGAAAGGCCTAGCACCAAATTGTATTGGCCATCTGATCTAACTTCTGGAGGCAGTCAAAATGAGTGTTTGAATTCTTCCCTACCTTATTCCTGTGCTGAGATACAGGCTGCTCCAACCTGCTGTAAAATGCTTGATTTCGAGAGTGAGCGAAACTAATGAAAACATTGTTGGGGTAAAACCTAAAGGGAAAGACCTAGCACCAAATCCAATTTGCCATCTGATCTAACTTCTGGAGGCAGTCAAAATGATCCTTAGAATTCTTCCCTACCTTATTCCTGTGCTGAGATACAGGCTGCTCCAACCTGCTGTAAAATGCTTGATTTCGAGAGTGAGCGAAACTAATGAAAACATTGTTGGGGTAAAACCTAAAGGGAAAGACCTAGCACCAAATCCAATTTGCCATCTGATCTAACTTCTGGAGGCAGTCAAAATGATCCTTAGAATTCTTCCCTACCTTATTCCTGTGCTGAGATACAGGCTGCACCATCCTGCTGTAAAATGCTTGATTTCGAGAGTGAGCGAAACTAATGAAAACATTGTTGGGGTAAAACCTAAAGGGAAAGACCTAGCACCAAATTGCATTGGCCATCTGATCTAACTTCTGGAGGCAGTCAAAATGAGTATTTGAATTCTTCCCTACCTTATTCCTGTGCTGAGATACAGGCTGCTCCAACCTGCTGTAAAATGCTTGATTTCGAGAGTGAGCGAAACTAATGAAAACATTGTTGGGGTAAAACCTAAAGGGAAAGACCTAGCACCAAATTGCATTGGCCATCTGATCTAACTTCTGGAGGCAGTCAAAATGAGTATTTGAATTCTTCCCTACCTTATTCCTGTGCTGAGATACAGGCTGCTCCAACCTGCTGTAAAATGCTTGATTTCGAGAGTGATCGAAACTAATGAAAACATTGTTGGGGTAAAACCTAAATGGAAAGGCCTAGCTCCAAATTGCATTGGCCATCTGATCGAACTTCTGGAGGCAGTCAAAATGAGTATTTGAATTCTTCCCTACCTTATTCCTGTGCTGAGATACAGGCTGCTCCAACCTGCTGTAAAATGCTTGATTTCGAGAGTGAGCGAAACTAATGAAAACATTGTTGGGGTAAAACCTAAAGGGAAAGACCTAGCACCAAATTCCATTGGCCATCTGATCTAACTTCTGGAGGCAGTCAAAATGATCCTTAGAATTCTTCCCTACCTTATTCCTGTGCTGAGATACAGGCTGCTCCAACCTGCTGTAAAATGCTTGATTTCGAGAGTGAGCGAAACTAATGAAAACATTGTTGGGGTAAAACCTAAGGGAAAAAGTCTAGCACCAAATTGCATTGGCCATCTGATCTAACTTCTGGAGGCAGTCAAAATGATCCTTAGAATTCTTCCCTACCTTATTCCTGTGCTGAGATACAGGGTGCTCCAACCTGCTGTAAAATACTTGATTTCGAGAGTGAGCGAAACTAATGAAAACATTGTTGGGGTAAAACCTAAAGGGGAAGGCCTTGCATCAAATTGCATTTCCATCTGATCTAACTTCTGGAGGCAGTCAAAATGAGTATTTGAATTCTTCCCTACCTTATTCCTGTGCTGAGATACAGGCTGCTCCAACCTGCTGTAAAATGCTTGATTTCGAGAGTGAGCGAAACTAATGAAAACATTGTTGGGGTAAAACCTAAAGGGAAAGGCCTAGCACCAAATTGCATTTCCATCTGATCTAACTTCTGGAGGCAGTCAAAATGAGTATTTGAATTCTTCCCTACCTTATTCCTGTGCTGAGATACAGGCTGCTCCAACCTGCTGTAAAATGCTTGATTTCGAGAGTGAGCAAAACTAATGAAAACATTGTTGGGGTAAAACCTAAAGGGAAAGACCTGGCACCAAATACAATTTGCCATCTGATCTAACTTCTGGAGGCAGTCAAAATGATCCTTAGAATTCTTCCCTACCTTATTCCTGTGCTGAGATACAGGCTGCTCCAACCTGCTGTAAAATGCTTGATTTCGAGAGTGAGCGAAACTAATGAAAACATTGTTGGGGTAAAACCTAAAGGGAAAGACCTAGCACCAAATACAATTTGCCATCTGATCTAACTTCTGGAGGCAGTCAAAATGATCCTTAGAATTCTTCCCTACCTTATTCCTGTGCTGAGATACAGGCTGCTCCAACCTGCTGTAAAATGCTTGATTTCGAGAGTGAGCGAAACTAATGAAAACATTGTTGGGGTAAAACCTAAAGGGAAAGGCCTAGCACCAAATACAATTTGCCATCTGATCTAACTTCTGGAGGCAGTCAAAATGAGTATTTGAATTCTTCCTTACCTTATTCCTGTGCTGAGATACAGGCTGCTCCAACCTGCTGTAAAATGCTTGATTTCGAGAGTGAGCGAAACTAATGAAAACATTGTTGGGGTAAAACCTAAGGGAAAAAGTCTAGCACCAAATTGCATTGGCCATCTGATCTAACTTCTGGAGGCAGTCAAAATGATCCTTAGAATTCTTCCCTACCTTATTCCTGTGCTGAGATACAGGGTGCTCCAACCTGCTGTAAAATACTTGATTTCGAGAGTGAACGAAACTAATGAAAACATTGTTGGGGTAAAACCTAAAGGGAAAGGCCTTGCATCAAATTGCATTTCCATCTGATATAACTTCTGGAGGCAGTCAAAATGAGTATTTGAATTCTTCCCTACCTTATTCCTGTGCTGAGATACAGGCTGCTCCAACCTGCTGTAAAATGCTTGATTTCGAGAGTGAGCGAAACTAATGAAAACATTGTTGGGGTAAAACCTAAAGGGAAAGGCCTAGCACCAAATACAATTTGCCATCTGATCTAACTTCTGGAGGCAGTCAAAATGAGTATTTGAATTCTTCCTTACCTTATTCCTGTGCTGAGATACAGGCTGCTCCAACCTGCTGTAAAATGCTTGATTTCGAGAGTGAGCGAAACTAATGAAAACATTGTTGGGGTAAAACCTAAGGGGAAAAGTCTAGCACCAAATTGCATTGGCCATCTGATCTAACTTCTGGAGGCAGTCAAAATGATCCTTAGAATTCTTCCCTACCTTATTCCTGTGCTGAGATAGAGGCTGCTCCAACCTGCTGTAAAATACTTGATTTCGAGAGTGAGCGAAACTAATGAAAACATTGTTGGGGTAAAACCTAAAGGGAAAGGCCTTGCATCAAATTGCATTTCCATCTGATCTAACTTCTGGAGGCAGTCAAAATGAGTATTTGAATTCTTCCCTACCTTATTCCTGTGCTGAGATACAGGCTGCTCCAACCTGCTGTAAAATGCTTGATTTCGAGAGTGAGCGAAACTAATGAAAACATTGTTGGGGTAAAACCTAAAGGGAAAGGCCTAGCACCAAATTTCATTGGCCATCTGATCTAACTTCTGGAGGCAGTCAAAATGAGTATTTGAATTCTTCCCTACCTTATTCCTGTGCTGAGATACAGGCTGCTCCAACCTGCTGTAAAATGCTTGATTTCGAGAGTGAGCGAAACTAATGAAAACATTGTTGGGGTAAAACCTAAAGGGAAAGGCCTAGCACCAAATTGCATTGGCCATCTGATCTAACTTCTGGAGGCAGTCAAAATGATCCTTAGAATTCTTCCCTACCTTATTCCTGTGCTGAGATACAGGCTGCTCCAACCTGCTGTAAAATGCTTGATCTCGAGAGTGAGAGAAACTAATGAAAACATTGTTGGGGTAAAACCTAAAGGGAAAGACCTACCACCAAATACAATTTGCCATCTGATCTAACTTCTGGAGGCAGTCAAAATGAGTATTTGAATTCTTCCTTACCTTATTCCTGGCCTGAGATACAGGGTGCTCCAACCTGCTGTAAAATGCTTGATTTCGAGAGTGATCGAAACTAATGAAAACATTGTTGGGGTAAAACCTAAAGGGAAAGGCCTAGCACCAAATTGCATTGGCCATCTGATCTAACTTCTGGAGGCAGTCAAAATGAGTATTTGAATTCTTCCCTACCTTATTCCTGTGCTGAGATACAGGCTGCTCCAACCTGCTGTAAAATGCTTGATTTCGAGAGTGAGCGAAACTAATGAAAACATTGTTGGGGTAAAACCTAAAGGGAAAGGCCTAGCACCAAATTGCATTGGCCATCTGATCTAACTTCTGGAGGCAGTCAAAATGATCCTTAGAATTCTTCCCTACCTTATTCCTGTGCTGAGATACAGGCTGCTCCAACCTGCTGTAAAATGCTTGATTTCGAGAGTGAGCGAAACTAATGAAAACATTGTTGGGGTAAAACCTAAAGGGAAAGGCCTAGCACCAAACTGCATTGGCCATCTGATCTAACTTCTGGAGGCAGTCAAAATGAGTATTTGAATTCTTCCCTACCTTATTCCTGTGCTGAGATACAGGCTGCTCCAACCTGCTGTAAAATGCTTGATTTCGAGAGTGAGCGAAACTAATGAAAACATTGTTGGGGTAAAACCTAAAGGGAAAGACCTAGCACCAAATCCAATTTGCCATCTGATCTAACTTCTGGAGGCAGTCAAAATGATCCTTAGAATTCTTCCCTACCTTATTCCTGTGCTGAGATACAGGCTGCTCCAACCTGCTGTAAAATGCTTGATTTCGAGAGTGAGCGAAACTAATGAAAACATTGTTGGGGTAAAACCTAAAGGGAAAGGCCTAGCACCAAATTGCATTGGCCATCTGATCTAACTTCTGGAGGCAGTCAAAATGAGTATTTGAATTCTTCCCTACCTTATTCCTGTGCTGAGATACAGGCTGCTCCAACCTGCTGTAAAATGCTTGATTTCGAGAGTGAGCGAAACTAATGAAAACATTGTTGGGGTAAAACCTAAAGGGAAAGGCCTAGCACCAAATTGCATTGGCCATCTGATCTAACTTCTGGAGGCAGTCAAAATGAGTATTTGAATTCTTCCCTACCTTATTCCTGTGCTGAGATACAGGCTGCTCCAACCTGCTGTAAAATGCTTGATTTCGAGAGTGAGCGAAACTAATGAAAACATTGTTGGGGTAAAACCTAAAGGGAAAGGCCTAGCACCAAATTGCATTGGCCATCTGATCTAACTTCTGGAGGCAGTCAAAATGAGTATTTGAATTCTTCCCTACCTTATTCCTGTGCTGAGATACAGGCTGCTCCAACCTGCTGTAAAATGCTTGATTTCGAGAGTGAGCGAAACTAATGAAAACATTGTTGGGGTAAAACCTAAAGGGAAAGACCTAGCACCAAATTGCATTGGCCATCTGATCTAACTTCTGGAGGCAGTCAAAATGATCCTTAGAATTCTTCCCTACCTTATTCCTGTGCTGAGATACAGGCTGCTCCAACCTGCTGTAAAATGCTTGATTTCGAGAGTGAGCGAAACTAATGAAAACATTGTTGGGGTAAAACCTAAAGGGAAAGACCTAGCACCAAATCCAATTTGCCATCTGATCTAACTTCTGGAGGCAGTCAAAATGATCCTTAGAATTCTTCCCTACCTTATTCCTGTGCTGAGATACAGGCTGCTCCAACCTGCTGTAAAATGCTTGATTTCGAGAGTGAGCGAAACTAATGAAAACATTGTTGTGGTAAAACCTAAAGGGAAAGGCCTAGCACCAAATTGCATTGGCCATCTGATCTAACTTCTGGAGGCAGTCAAAATGAGTATTTGAATTCTTCCCTACCTTATTCCTGTGCTGAGATACAGGCTGCTCCAACCTGCTGTAAAATGCTTGATTTCGAGAGTGAGCGAAACTAATGAAAACATTGTTGGGGTAAAACCTAAAGGGAAAGGCCTAGCACCAAATTGCATTGGCCATCTGATCTAACTTCTGGAGGCAGTCAAAATGAGTATTTGAATTCTTCCCTACCTTATTCCTGTGCTGAGATACAGGCTGCTCCAACCTGCTGTAAAATGCTTGATTTCGAGAGTGAGCGAAACTAATGAAAACATTGTTGGGGTAAAACCTAAAGGGAAAGACCTAGCTCCAAATCCAATTTGCCATCTGATCTAACTTCTGGAGGCAGTCAAAATGAGTATTTGAATTCTTCCCTACCTTATTCCTGTGCTGAGATACAGGCTGCTCCAACCTGCTGTAAAATGCTTGATTTCGAGAGTGAGCGAAACTAATGAAAACATTGTTGGGGTAAAACCTAAAGGGAAAGACCTAGCACCAAATCCAATTTGCCATCTGATCTAACTTCTGGAGGCAGTCAAAATGATCCTTAGAATTCTTCCCTACCTTATTCCTGTGCTGAGATACAGGCTGCTCCAACCTGCTGTAAAATGCTTGATTTCGAGAGTGAGCGAAACTAATGAAAACATTGTTGGGGTAAAACCTAAAGGGAAAGGCCTAGCACCAAATTACATTGGCCATCTGATCTAACTTCTGGAGGCAGTCAAAATGAGTATTTGAATTCTTCCCTACCTTATTCCTGTGCTGAGATACAGGCTGCTCCAACCTGCTGTAAAATGCTTGATTTCGAGAGTGAGCGAAACTAATGAAAACATTGTTGGGGTAAAACCTAAAGGGAAAGGCCTAGCACCAAATTGCATTGGCCATCTGATCTAACTTCTGGAGGCAGTCAAAATGAGTATTTGAATTCTTCCCTACCTTATTCCTGTGCTGAGATACAGGCTGCTCCAACCTGCTGTAAAATGCTTGATTTCGAGAGTGAGCGAAACTAATGAAAACATTGTTGTGGTAAAACCTAAAGGGAAAGACCTAGCACCAAATACAATTTGCCATCTGATCTAACTTCTGGAGGCAGTCAAAATGAGTATTTGAATTCTTCCCTACCTTATTCCTGTGCTGAGATACAGGCTGCTCCAACCTGCTGTAAAATGCTTGATTTCGAGAGTGAGCGAAACTAATGAAAACATTGTTGGGGTAAAACCTAAAGGGAAAGGCCTAGCACCAAATTGCATTGGCCATCTGATCTAACTTCTGGAGGCAGTCAAAATGAGTATTTGAATTCTTCCCTACCTTATTCCTGTGCTGAGATACAGGCTGCTCCAACCTGCTGTAAAATGCTTGATTTCGAGAGTGAGCGAAACTAATGAAAACATTGTTGGGGTAAAACCTAAAGGGAAAGACCTAGCACCAAATTGCATTGGCCATCTGATCTAACTTCTGGAGGCAGTCAAAATGATCCTTAGAATTCTTCCCTACCTTATTCCTGTGCTGAGATACAGGCTGCTCCAACCTGCTGTAAAATGCTTGATTTCGAGAGTGAGCGAAACTAATGAAAACATTGTTGGGGTAAAACCTAAAGGGAAAGACCTAGCACCAAATTGCATTGGCCATCTGATCTAACTTCTGGAGGCAGTCAAAATGATCCTTAGAATTCTTCCCTACCTTATTCCTGTGCTGAGATACAGGCTGCTCCAACCTGCTGTAAAATGCTTGATTTCGAGAGTGAGCGAAACTAATGAAAACATTGTTGGGGTAAAACCTAAAGGGAAAGGCCTAGCACCAAATTGCATTGGCCATCTGATCTAACTTCTGGAGGCAGTCAAAATGAGTATTTGAATTCTTCCCTACCTTATTCCTGTGCTGAGATACAGGCTGCTCCAACCTGCTGTAAAATGCTTGATTTCGAGAGTGAGCGAAACTAATGAAAACATTGTTGGGGTAAAACCTAAAGGGAAAGACCTAGCACCAAATCCAATTTGCCATCTGATCTAACTTCTGGAGGCAGTCAAAATGAGTATTTGAATTCTTCCCTACCTTATTCCTGTGCTGAGATACAGGCTGCTCCAACCTGCTGTAAAATGCTTGATTTCGAGAGTGAGCGAAACTAATGAAAACATTGTTGGGGTAAAACCTAAAGGGAAAGACCTAGCACCAAATCCAATTTGCCATCTGATCTAACTTCTGGAGGCAGTCAAAATGATCCTTAGAATTCTTCCCTACCTTATTCCTGTGCTGAGATACAGGCTGCTCCAACCTGCTGTAAAATGCTTGATTTCGAGAGTGAGCGAAACTAATGAAAACATTGTTGGGGTAAAACCTAAAGGGAAAGGCCTAGCACCAAATTGCATTGGCCATCTGATCTAACTTCTGGAGGCAGTCAAAATGAGTATTTGAATTCTTCCCTACCTTATTCCTGTGCTGAGATACAGGCTGCTCCAACCTGCTGTAAAATGCTTGATTTCGAGAGTGAGCGAAACTAATGAAAACATTGTTGGGGTAAAACCTAAAGGGAAAGGCCTAGCACCTAATTGCATTGGCCATCTGATCTAACTTCTGGAGGCAGTCAAAATGAGTATTTGAATTCTTCCCTACCTTATTCCTGTGCTGAGATACAGGCTGCTCCAACCTGCTGTAAAATGCTTGATTTCGAGAGTGAGCGAAACTAATGAAAACATTGTTGGGGTAAAACCTAAAGGGAAAGACCTAGCACCAAATTGCATTGGCCATCTGATCTAACTTCTGGAGGCAGTCAAAATGATCCTTAGAATTCTTCCCTACCTTATTCCTGTGCTGAGATACAGGCTGCTCCAACCTGCTGTAAAATGCTTGATTTCGAGAGTGAGCGAAACTAATGAAAACATTGTTGGGGTAAAACCTAAAGGGAAAGACCTAGCACCAAATCCAATTTGCCATCTGATCTAACTTCTGGAGGCAGTCAAAATGATCCTTAGAATTCTTCCCTACCTTATTCCTGTGCTGAGATACAGGCTGCTCCAACCTGCTGTAAAATGCTTGATTTCGAGAGTGAGCGAAACTAATGAAAACATTGTTGTGGTAAAACCTAAAGGGAAAGGCCTAGCACCAAATTGCATTGGCCATCTGATCTAACTTCTGGAGGCAGTCAAAATGAGTATTTGAATTCTTCCCTACCTTATTCCTGTGCTGAGATACAGGCTGCTCCAACCTGCTGTAAAATGCTTGATTTCGAGAGTGAGCGAAACTAATGAAAACATTGTTGGGGTAAAACCTAAAGGGAAAGGCCTAGCACCAAATTGCATTGGCCATCTGATCTAACTTCTGGAGGCAGTCAAAATGAGTATTTGAATTCTTCCCTACCTTATTCCTGTGCTGAGATACAGGCTGCTCCAACCTGCTGTAAAATGCTTGATTTCGAGAGTGAGCGAAACTAATGAAAACATTGTTGGGGTAAAACCTAAAGGGAAAGACCTAGCTCCAAATCCAATTTGCCATCTGATCTAACTTCTGGAGGCAGTCAAAATGAGTATTTGAATTCTTCCCTACCTTATTCCTGTGCTGAGATACAGGCTGCTCCAACCTGCTGTAAAATGCTTGATTTCGAGAGTGAGCGAAACTAATGAAAACATTGTTGGGGTAAAACCTAAAGGGAAAGACCTAGCACCAAATCCAATTTGCCATCTGATCTAACTTCTGGAGGCAGTCAAAATGATCCTTAGAATTCTTCCCTACCTTATTCCTGTGCTGAGATACAGGCTGCTCCAACCTGCTGTAAAATGCTTGATTTCGAGAGTGAGCGAAACTAATGAAAACATTGTTGGGGTAAAACCTAAAGGGAAAGGCCTAGCACCAAATTACATTGGCCATCTGATCTAACTTCTGGAGGCAGTCAAAATGAGTATTTGAATTCTTCCCTACCTTATTCCTGTGCTGAGATACAGGCTGCTCCAACCTGCTGTAAAATGCTTGATTTCGAGAGTGAGCGAAACTAATGAAAACATTGTTGGGGTAAAACCTAAAGGGAAAGGCCTAGCACCAAATTGCATTGGCCATCTGATCTAACTTCTGGAGGCAGTCAAAATGAGTATTTGAATTCTTCCCTACCTTATTCCTGTGCTGAGATACAGGCTGCTCCAACCTGCTGTAAAATGCTTGATTTCGAGAGTGAGCGAAACTAATGAAAACATTGTTGTGGTAAAACCTAAAGGGAAAGACCTAGCACCAAATACAATTTGCCATCTGATCTAACTTCTGGAGGCAGTCAAAATGAGTATTTGAATTCTTCCCTACCTTATTCCTGTGCTGAGATACAGGCTGCTCCAACCTGCTGTAAAATGCTTGATTTCGAGAGTGAGCGAAACTAATGAAAACATTGTTGGGGTAAAACCTAAAGGGAAAGGCCTAGCACCAAATTGCATTGGCCATCTGATCTAACTTCTGGAGGCAGTCAAAATGAGTATTTGAATTCTTCCCTACCTTATTCCTGTGCTGAGATACAGGCTGCTCCAACCTGCTGTAAAATGCTTGATTTCGAGAGTGAGCGAAACTAATGAAAACATTGTTGGGGTAAAACCTAAAGGGAAAGACCTAGCACCAAATTGCATTGGCCATCTGATCTAACTTCTGGAGGCAGTCAAAATGATCCTTAGAATTCTTCCCTACCTTATTCCTGTGCTGAGATACAGGCTGCTCCAACCTGCTGTAAAATGCTTGATTTCGAGAGTGAGCGAAACTAATGAAAACATTGTTGGGGTAAAACCTAAAGGGAAAGACCTAGCACCAAATTGCATTGGCCATCTGATCTAACTTCTGGAGGCAGTCAAAATGATCCTTAGAATTCTTCCCTACCTTATTCCTGTGCTGAGATACAGGCTGCTCCAACCTGCTGTAAAATGCTTGATTTCGAGAGTGAGCGAAACTAATGAAAACATTGTTGGGGTAAAACCTAAAGGGAAAGGCCTAGCACCAAATTGCATTGGCCATCTGATCTAACTTCTGGAGGCAGTCAAAATGAGTATTTGAATTCTTCCCTACCTTATTCCTGTGCTGAGATACAGGCTGCTCCAACCTGCTGTAAAATGCTTGATTTCGAGAGTGAGCGAAACTAATGAAAACATTGTTGGGGTAAAACCTAAAGGGAAAGACCTAGCACCAAATCCAATTTGCCATCTGATCTAACTTCTGGAGGCAGTCAAAATGAGTATTTGAATTCTTCCCTACCTTATTCCTGTGCTGAGATACAGGCTGCTCCAACCTGCTGTAAAATGCTTGATTTCGAGAGTGAGCGAAACTAATGAAAACATTGTTGGGGTAAAACCTAAAGGGAAAGACCTAGCACCAAATCCAATTTGCCATCTGATCTAACTTCTGGAGGCAGTCAAAATGATCCTTAGAATTCTTCCCTACCTTATTCCTGTGCTGAGATACAGGCTGCTCCAACCTGCTGTAAAATGCTTGATTTCGAGAGTGAGCGAAACTAATGAAAACATTGTTGGGGTAAAACCTAAAGGGAAAGGCCTAGCACCAAATTGCATTGGCCATCTGATCTAACTTCTGGAGGCAGTCAAAATGAGTATTTGAATTCTTCCCTACCTTATTCCTGTGCTGAGATACAGGCTGCTCCAACCTGCTGTAAAATGCTTGATTTCGAGAGTGAGCGAAACTAATGAAAACATTGTTGGGGTAAAACCTAAAGGGAAAGACCTAGCACCAAATACAATTTGCCATCTGATCTAACTTCTGGAGGCAGTCAAAATGAGTATTTGAATTCTTCCCTACCTTATTCCTGTGCTGAGATACAGGCTGCTCCAACCTGCTGTAAAATGCTTGATTTTGAGAGTGAGCGAAAGTAATGAAAACATTGTTGGTGTAAAACCTAAAGGGAAAGGTCTAGCACCAAATTGCATTGGCCATCTGATCTATCTTCTGGAGGCAGTCAAAATGATCCTTAGAATTCTTCCCTACCTTATTCCTGTGCTGAGATACAGGCTGCTCCAACCTGCTGTAAAATGCTTGATTTCCAGAGTGAGCGAAACTAATGAAAACATTGTTGGGGTAAAACCTAAAGGGAAAGGCCTAGCACCAAATTGCATTGGCCATCTGATCTAACTTCTGGAGGCAGTCAAAATGAGTATTTGAATTCTTCCCTACCTTATTCCTGTGCTGAGATACAGGCTGCTCCAACCTGCTGTAAAATGCTTGATTTCGAGAGTGAGCGAAACTAATGAAAACATTGTTGGGGTAAAACCTAAAGGGAAAGGCCTAGCACCAAATTGCATTGGCCATCTGATCTAACTTCTGGAGGCAGTCAAAATGAGTATTTGAATTCTTCCCTACCTTATTCCTGTGCTGAGATACAGGCTGCTCCAACCTGCTGTAAAATGCTTGATTTCGAGAGTGAGCGAAACTAATGAAAACATTGTTGGGGTAAAACCTAAAGGGAAAGACCTAGCACCAAATACAATTTGCCATCTGATCTAACTTCTGGAGGCAGTCAAAATGAGTATTTGAATTCTTCCCTACCTTATTCCTGTGCTGAGATACAGGCTGCTCCAACCTGCTGTAAAATGCTTGATTTCGAGAGTGATCGAAACTAATGAAAACATTGTTGGGGTAAAACCTAAAGGGAAAGACCTAGCACCAAATCCAATTTGCCATCTGATCTAACTTCTGGAGGCAGTCAAAATGAGCCTTAGAATTCTTCCCTACCTTATTCCTGTGCTGAGATACAGGCTGCTCCAACCTGCTGTAAAATGCTTGATTTCGAGAGTGAGCGAAACTAATGAAAACATTGTTGGGGTAAAACCTAAAGGGAAAGGCCTAGCACCAAATTGCATTGGCCATCTGATCTAACTTCTGGAGGCAGTCAAAATGAGTATTTGAATTCTTCCCTACCTTATTCCTGTGCTGAGATACAGGCTGCTCCAACCTGCTGTAAAATGCTTGATTTCGAGAGTGAGCGAAACTAATGAAAACATTGTTGGGGTAAAACCTAAAGGGAAAGGCCTAGCACCAAATTGCATTGGCCATCTGATCTAACTTCTGGAGGCAGTCAAAATGAGTATTTGAATTCTTCCCTACCTTATTCCTGTGCTGAGATACAGGCTGCTCCAACCTGCTGTAAAATGCTTGATTTCGAGAGTGAGCGAAACTAATGAAAACATTGTTGGGGTAAAACCTAAAGGGAAAGACCTAGCACCAAATACAATTTGCCATCTGATCTAACTTCTGGAGGCAGTCAAAATGAGTATTTGAATTCTTCCCTACCTTATTCCTGTGCTGAGATACAGGCTGCTCCAACCTGCTGTAAAATGCTTGATTTCGAGAGTGAGCGAAACTAATGAAAACATTGTTGGGGTAAAACCTAAAGGGAAAGACCTAGCACCAAATCCAATTTGCCATCTGATCTAACTTCTGGAGGCAGTCAAAATGAGCCTTAGAATTCTTCCCTACCTTATTCCTGTGCTGAGATACAGGCTGCTCCAACCTGCTGTAAAATGCTTGATTTCGAGAGTGAGCGAAACTAATGAAAACATTGTTGGGGTAAAACCTAAAGGGAAAGGCCTAGCACCAAATTGCATTGGCCATCTGATCTAACTTCTGGAGGCAGTCAAAATGAGTATTTGAATTCTTCCCTACCTTATTCCTGTGCTGAGATACAGGCTGCTCCAACCTGCTGTAAAATGCTTGATTTCGAGAGTGAGCGAAACTAATGAAAACATTGTTGGGGTAAAACCTAAAGGGAAAGGCCTAGCACCAAATTGCATTGGCCATCTGATCTAACTTCTGGAGGCAGTCAAAATGAGTATTTGAATTCTTCCCTACCTTATTCCTGTGCTGAGATACAGGCTGCTCCAACCTGCTGTAAAATGCTTGATTTCGAGAGTGAGCGAAACTAATGAAAACATTGTTGGGGTAAAACCTAAAGGGAAAGACCTAGCACCAAATCCAATTTGCCATCTGATCTAACTTCTGGAGGCAGTCAAAATGATCCTTAGAATTCTTCCCTACCTTATTCCTGTGCTGAGATACAGGCTGCTCCAACCTGCTGTAAAATGCTTGATTTCGAGAGTGAGCGAAACTAATGAAAACATTGTTGGGGTAAAACCTAAAGGGAAAGACCTAGCACCAAATCCAATTTGCCATCTGATCTAACTTCTGGAGGCAGTCAAAATGATCCTTAGAATTCTTCCCTACCTTATTCCTGTGCTGAGATACAGGCTGCTCCAACCTGCTGTAAAATGCTTGATTTCGAGAGTGAGCGAAACTAATGAAAACATTGTTGTGGTAAAACCTAAAGGGAAAGGCCTAGCACCAAATTGCATTGGCCATCTGATCTAACTTCTGGAGGCAGTCAAAATGAGTATTTGAATTCTTCCCTACCTTATTCCTGTGCTGAGATACAGGCTGCTCCAACCTGCTGTAAAATGCTTGATTTCGAGAGTGAGCGAAACTAATGAAAACATTGTTGGGGTAAAACCTAAAGGGAAAGGCCTAGCACCAAATTGCATTGGCCATCTGATCTAACTTCTGGAGGCAGTCAAAATGAGTATTTGAATTCTTCCCTACCTTATTCCTGTGCTGAGATACAGGCTGCTCCAACCTGCTGTAAAATGCTTGATTTCGAGAGTGAGCGAAACTAATGAAAACATTGTTGGGGTAAAACCTAAAGGGAAAGACCTAGCACCAAATCCAATTTGCCATCTGATCTAACTTCTGGAGGCAGTCAAAATGAGTATTTGAATTCTTCCCTACCTTATTCCTGTGCTGAGATACAGGCTGCTCCAACCTGCTGTAAAATGCTTGATTTCGAGAGTGAGCGAAACTAATGAAAACATTGTTGGGGTAAAACCTAAAGGGAAAGACCTAGCACCAAATCCAATTTGCCATCTGATCTAACTTCTGGAGGCAGTCAAAATGATCCTTAGAATTCTTCCCTACCTTATTCCTGTGCTGAGATACAGGCTGCTCCAACCTGCTGTAAAATGCTTGATTTCGAGAGTGAGCGAAACTAATGAAAACATTGTTGGGGTAAAACCTAAAGGGAAAGGCCTAGCACCAAATTACATTGGCCATCTGATCTAACTTCTGGAGGCAGTCAAAATGAGAATTTGAATTCTTCCCTACCTTATTCCTGTGCTGAGATACAGGCTGCTCCAACCTGCTGTAAAATGCTTGATTTCGAGAGTGAGCGAAACTAATGAAAACATTGTTGGGGTAAAACCTAAAGGGAAAGGCCTAGCACCAAATTGCATTGGCCATCTGATCTAACTTCTGGAGGCAGTCAAAATGAGTATTTGAATTCTTCCCTACCTTATTCCTGTGCTGAGATACAGGCTGCTCCAACCTGCTGTAAAATGCTTGATTTCGAGAGTGAGCGAAACTAATGAAAACATTGTTGTGGTAAAACCTAAAGGGAAAGACCTAGCACCAAATACAATTTGCCATCTGATCTAACTTCTGGAGGCAGTCAAAATGAGTATTTGAATTCTTCCCTACCTTATTCCTGTGCTGAGATACAGGCTGCTCCAACCTGCTGTAAAATGCTTGATTTCGAGAGTGAGCGAAACTAATGAAAACATTGTTGGGGTAAAACCTAAAGGGAAAGGCCTAGCACCAAATTGCATTGGCCATCTGATCTAACTTCTGGAGGCAGTCAAAATGAGTATTTGAATTCTTCCCTACCTTATTCCTGTGCTGAGATACAGGCTGCTCCAACCTGCTGTAAAATGCTTGATTTCGAGAGTGAGCGAAACTAATGAAAACATTGTTGGGGTAAAACCTAAAGGGAAAGACCTAGCACCAAATTGCATTGGCCATCTGATCTAACTTCTGGAGGCAGTCAAAATGATCCTTAGAATTCTTCCCTACCTTATTCCTGTGCTGAGATACAGGCTGCTCCAACCTGCTGTAAAATGCTTGATTTCGAGAGTGAGCGAAACTAATGAAAACATTGTTGGGGTAAAACCTAAAGGGAAAGACCTAGCACCAAATTGCATTGGCCATCTGATCTAACTTCTGGAGGCAGTCAAAATGATCCTTAGAATTCTTCCCTACCTTATTCCTGTGCTGAGATACAGGCTGCTCCAACCTGCTGTAAAATGCTTGATTTCGAGAGTGAGCGAAACTAATGAAAACATTGTTGGGGTAAAACCTAAAGGGAAAGGCCTAGCACCAAATTGCATTGGCCATCTGATCTAACTTCTGGAGGCAGTCAAAATGAGTATTTGAATTCTTCCCTACCTTATTCCTGTGCTGAGATACAGGCTGCTCCAACCTGCTGTAAAATGCTTGATTTCGAGAGTGAGCGAAACTAATGAAAACATTGTTGGGGTAAAACCTAAAGGGAAAGACCTAGCACCAAATACAATTTGCCATCTGATCTAACTTCTGGAGGCAGTCAAAATGAGTATTTGAATTCTTCCCTACCCTATTCCTGTGCTGAGATACAGGCTGCTCCAACCTGCTGTAAAATGCTTGATTTTGAGAGTGAGCGAAACTAATGAAAACATTGTTGGGGTAAAACCTAAAGGGAAAGGTCTAGCACCAAATTGCATTGGCCATCTGATCTATCTTCTGGAGGCAGTCAAAATGATCCTTAGAATTCTTCCCTACCTTATTCCTGTGCTGAGATACAGGCTGCTCCAACCTGCTGTAAAATGCTTGATTTCCAGAGTGAGCGAAACTAATGAAAACATTGTTGGGGTAAAACCTAAAGGGAAAGGCCTAGCACCAAATTGCATTGGCCATCTGATCTAACTTCTGGAGGCAGTCAAAATGAGTATTTGAATTCTTCCCTACCTTATTCCTGTGCTGAGATACAGGCTGCTCCAACCTGCTGTAAAATGCTTGATTTCGAGAGTGAGCGAAACTAATGAAAACATTGTTGGGGTAAAACCTAAAGGGAAAGGCCTAGCACCAAATTGCATTGGCCATCTGATCTAACTTCTGGAGGCAGTCAAAATGAGTATTTGAATTCTTCCCTACCTTATTCCTGTGCTGAGATACAGGCTGCTCCAACCTGCTGTAAAATGCTTGATTTCGAGAGTGATCGAAACTAATGAAAACATTGTTGGGGTAAAACCTAAAGGGAAAGACCTAGCACCAAATCCAATTTGCCATCTGATCTAACTTCTGGAGGCAGTCAAAATGATCCTTAGAATTCTTCCCTACCTTATTCCTGTGCTGAGATACAGGCTGCTCCAACCTGCTGTAAAATGCTTGATTTCGAGAGTGAGCGAAACTAATGAAAACATTGTTGGGGTAAAACCTAAAGGGAAAGGCCTAGCACCAAATTGCATTGGCCATCTGATCTAACTTCTGGAGGCAGTCAAAATGAGTATTTGAATTCTTCCCTACCTTATTCCTGTGCTGAGATACAGGCTGCTCCAACCTGCTGTAAAATGCTTGATTTCGAGAGTGAGCGAAACTAATGAAAACATTGTTGGGGTAAAACCTAAAGGGAAAGGCCTGGCACCAAATCCAATTTGCCATCTGATCTAACTTCTGGAGGCAGTCAAAATGATCCTTAGAATTCTTCCCTACCTTATTCCTGTGCTGAGATACAGGCTGCTCCAACCTGCTGTAAAATGCTTGATTTCGAGAGTGAGCGAAACTAATGAAAACATTGTTGGGGTAAAACCTAAAGGGAAAGGCCTAGCACCAAATTGCATGGGCCATCTGATCTAACTTCTGGAGGCAGTCAAAATGATCCTTAGAATTCTTCCCTACCTTATTCCTGTGCTGAGATACAGGCTGCTCCAACCTGCTGTAAAATGCTTGATTTCGAGAGTGAGCGAAACTAATGAAAACATTGTTGGGGTAAAACCTAAAGGGAAAGACCTAGCACCAAATACAATTTGCCATCTGATCTAACTTCTGGAGGCAGTCAAAATGAGTATTTGAATTCTTCCCTACCTTATTCCTGTGCTGAGATACAGGCTGCTCCAACCTGCTGTAAAATGCTTGATTTCGAGAGTGAGCGAAACTAATGAAAACATTGTTGGGGTAAAACCTAAAGGGAAAGGCCTAGCACCAAATTGCATTGGCCATCTGATCTAACTTCTGGAGGCAGTCAAAATGAGTATTTGAATTCTTCCCTACCTTATTCCTGTGCTGAGATACAGGCTGCTCCAACCTGCTGTAAAATGCTTGATTTCGAGAGTGAGCGAAACTAATGAAAACATTGTTGGGGTAAAACCTAAAGGGAAAGGCCTAGCACCAAATTGCATTGGCCATCTGATCTAACTTCTGGAGGCAGTCAAAATGAGTATTTGAATTCTTCCCTACCTTATTCCTGTGCTGAGATACAGGCTGCTCCAACCTGCTGTAAAATGCTTGATTTCGAGAGTGAGCGAAACTAATGAAAACATTGTTGGGGTAAAACCTAAAGGGAAAGACCTAGCACCAAATCCAATTTGCCATCTGATCTAACTTCTGGAGGCAGTCAAAATGATCCTTAGAATTCTTCCCTACCTTATTCCTGTGCTGAGATACAGGCTGCTCCAACCTGCTGTAAAATGCTTGATTTCGAGAGTGAGCGAAACTAATGAAAACATTGTTGGGGTAAAACCTAAAGGGAAAGGCCTAGCACCAAATCCAATTTGCCATCTGATCTAACTTCTGGAGGCAGTCAAAATGATCCTTAGAATTCTTCCCTACCTTATTCCTGTGCTGAGATACAGGCTGCTCCAACCTGCTGTAAAATGCTTGATTTCGAGAGTGAGTGAAACTAATGAAAACATTGTTGGGGTAAAACCTAAAGGGAAAGGCCTAGCACCAAATTGCATTGGCCATCTGATCTAACTTCTGGAGGCAGTCAAAATGATCCCTAGAATTCTTCCCTACCTTATTCCTGTGCTGAGATACAGGCTGCTCCAACCTGCTGTAAAATGCTTGATTTCGAGTGTGAGCGAAACTAATGAAAACATTGTTGGGGTAAAACCTAAAGGGAAAGACCTAGCACCAAATCCAATTTGCCATCTGATCTAACTTCTGGAGGCAGTCAAAATGATCCTTAGAATTCTTCCCTACCTTATTCCTGTGCTGAGATACAGGCTGCTCCAACCTGCTGTAAAATGCTTGATTTTGAGAGTGAGCGAAACTAATGAAAACATTGTTGGGGTAAAACCTAAAGGGAAAGGCCTAGCACCAAATTGCATTGGCCATCTGATCTAACTTCTGGAGGCAGTCAAAATGAGTATTTGAATTCTTCCCTACCTTATTCCTGTGCTGAGATACAGGCTGCTCCAACCTGCTGTAAAATGCTTGATTTCGAGAGTGAGCGAAACTAATGAAAACATTGTTGGGGTAAAACCTAAAGGGAAAGGCCTAGCACCAAATTGCATTGGCCATCTGATCTAACTTCTGGAGGCAGTCAAAATGAGTATTTGAATTCTTCCCTACCTTATTCCTGTGCTGAGATACAGGCTGCTCCAACCTGCTGTAAAATGCTTGATTTCGAGAGTGAGCGAAACTAATGAAAACATTGTTGGGGTAAAACCTAAAGGGAAAGACCTAGCACCAAATACAATTTGCCATCTGATCTAACTTCTGGAGGCAGTCAAAATGAGCCTTAGAATTCTTCCCTACCTTATTCCTGTGCTGAGATACAGGCTGCTCCAACCTGCTGTAAAATGCTTGATTTCGAGAGTGATCGAAACTAATGAAAACATTGTTGGGGTAAAACCTAAAGGGAAAGACCTAGCACCAAATCCAATTTGCCATCTGATCTAACTTCTGGAGGCAGTCAAAATGATCCTTAGAATTCTTCCCTACCTTATTCCTGTGCTGAGATACAGGCTGCTCCAACCTGCTGTAAAATGCTTGATTTCGAGAGTGAGCGAAACTAATGAAAACATTGTTGGGGTAAAACCTAAAGGGAAAGGCCTAGCACCAAATTGCATTGGCCATCTGATCTAACTTCTGGAGGCAGTCAAAATGAGTATTTGAATTCTTCCCTACCTTATTCCTGTGCTGAGATACAGGCTGCTCCAACCTGCTGTAAAATGCTTGATTTCGAGAGTGAGCGAAACTAATGAAAACATTGTTGGGGTAAAACCTAAAGGGAAAGGCCTAGCACCAAATCCAATTTGCCATCTGATCTAACTTCTGGAGGCAGTCAAAATGATCCTTAGAATTCTTCCCTACCTTATTCCTGTGCTGAGATACAGGCTGCTCCAACCTGCTGTAAAATGCTTGATTTCGAGAGTGAGCGAAACTAATGAAAACATTGTTGGGGTAAAACCTAAAGGGAAAGGCCTAGCACCAAATTGCATGGGCCATCTGATCTAACTTCTGGAGGCAGTCAAAATGATCCTTAGAATTCTTCCCTACCTTATTCCTGTGCTGAGATACAGGCTGCTCCAACCTGCTGTAAAATGCTTGATTTCGAGAGTGAGCGAAACTAATGAAAACATTGTTGGGGTAAAACCTAAAGGGAAAGACCTAGCACCAAATACAATTTGCCATCTGATCTAACTTCTGGAGGCAGTCAAAATGAGTATTTGAATTCTTCCCTACCTTATTCCTGTGCTGAGATACAGGCTGCTCCAACCTGCTGTAAAATGCTTGATTTCGAGAGTGAGCGAAACTAATGAAAACATTGTTGGGGTAAAACCTAAAGGGAAAGGCCTAGCACCAAATTGCATTGGCCATCTGATCTAACTTCTGGAGGCAGTCAAAATGAGTATTTGAATTCTTCCCTACCTTATTCCTGTGCTGAGATACAGGCTGCTCCAACCTGCTGTAAAATGCTTGATTTCGAGAGTGAGCGAAACTAATGAAAACATTGTTGGGGTAAAACCTAAAGGGAAAGGCCTAGCACCAAATTGCATTGGCCATCTGATCTAACTTCTGGAGGCAGTCAAAATGAGTATTTGAATTCTTCCCTACCTTATTCCTGTGCTGAGATACAGGCTGCTCCAACCTGCTGTAAAATGCTTGATTTCGAGAGTGAGCGAAACTAATGAAAACATTGTTGGGGTAAAACCTAAAGGGAAAGACCTAGCACCAAATCCAATTTGCCATCTGATCTAACTTCTGGAGGCAGTCAAAATGATCCTTAGAATTCTTCCCTACCTTATTCCTGTGCTGAGATACAGGCTGCTCCAACCTGCTGTAAAATGCTTGATTTCGAGAGTGAGCGAAACTAATGAAAACATTGTTGGGGTAAAACCTAAAGGGAAAGGCCTAGCACCAAATCCAATTTGCCATCTGATCTAACTTCTGGAGGCAGTCAAAATGATCCTTAGAATTCTTCCCTACCTTATTCCTGTGCTGAGATACAGGCTGCTCCAACCTGCTGTAAAATGCTTGATTTCGAGAGTGAGCGAAACTAATGAAAACATTGTTGGGGTAAAACCTAAAGGGAAAGGCCTAGCACCAAATTGCATTGGCCATCTGATCTAACTTCTGGAGGCAGTCAAAATGATCCCTAGAATTCTTCCCTACCTTATTCCTGTGCTGAGATACAGGCTGCTCCAACCTGCTGTAAAATGCTTGATTTCGAGTGTGAGCGAAACTAATGAAAACATTGTTGGGGTAAAACCTAAAGGGAAAGACCTAGCACCAAATCCAATTTGCCATCTGATCTAACTTCTGGAGGCAGTCAAAATGATCCTTAGAATTCTTCCCTACCTTATTCCTGTGCTGAGATACAGGCTGCTCCAACCTGCTGTAAAATGCTTGATTTTGAGAGTGAGCGAAACTAATGAAAACATTGTTGGGGTAAAACCTAAAGGGAAAGGCCTAGCACCAAATTGCATTGGCCATCTGATCTAACTTCTGGAGGCAGTCAAAATGAGTATTTGAATTCTTCCCTACCTTATTCCTGTGCTGAGATACAGGCTGCTCCAACCTGCTGTAAAATGCTTGATTTCGAGAGTGAGCGAAACTAATGAAAACATTGTTGGGGTAAAACCTAAAGGGAAAGGCCTAGCACCAAATTGCATTGGCCATCTGATCTAACTTCTGGAGGCAGTCAAAATGAGTATTTGAATTCTTCCCTACCTTATTCCTGTGCTGAGATACAGGCTGCTCCAACCTGCTGTAAAATGCTTGATTTCGAGAGTGAGCGAAACTAATGAAAACATTGTTGGGGTAAAACCTAAAGGGAAAGGCCTAGCACCAAATTGCATTGGCCATCTGATCTAACTTCTGGAGGCAGTCAAAATGATCCTTAGAATTCTTCCCTGCCTTAAGCCTGTGCTGAGATACAGGCTGCTCCAACCTGCTGTAAAATGCTTGATTTCGAGAGTGAGCGAAACTAATGAAAACATTGTTGGGGTAAAACCTAAAGGGAAAGACCAAGCACCAAATACAATTTGCCATCTGATCTAACTTCTGGAGGCAGTCAAAATGATCCTTAGAATTCTTCCCTACCTTATTCCTGTGCTGAGATACAGGCTGCTCCAACCTGCTGTAAAATGCTTGATTTTGAGAGTGAGCGAAACTAATGAAAACATTGTTGGGGTAAAACCTAAAGGGAAAGGCCTAGCACCAAATTGCATTGGCCATCTGATCTAACTTCTGGAGGCAGTCAAAATGAGTATTTGAATTCTTCCCTACCTTATTCCTGTGCTGAGATACAGGCTGCTCCAACCTGCTGTAAAATGCTTGATTTCGAGAGTGAGCGAAACTAATGAAAACATTGTTGGGGTAAAACCTAAAGGGAAAGACCTAGCACCAAATACAATTTGCCATCAGATCTAACTTCTGGAGGCAGTCAAAATGAGCCTTAGAATTCTTCCCTACCTTATTCCTGTGCTGAGATACAGGCTGCTCCAACCTGCTGTAAAATGCTTGATTTCGAGAGTGATCGAAACTAATGAAAACATTGTTGGGGTAAAACCTAAAGGGAAAGACCTAGCACCAAATCCAATTTGCCATCTGATCTAACTTCTGGAGGCAGTCAAAATGATCCTTAGAATTCTTCCCTACCTTATTCCTGTGCTGAGATACAGGCTGCTCCAACCTGCTGTAAAATGCTTGATTTCGAGAGTGAGCGAAACTAATGAAAACATTGTTGGGGTAAAACCTAAAGGGAAAGGCCTAGCACCAAATTGCATTGGCCATCTGATCTAACTTCTGGAGGCAGTCAAAATGAGTATTTGAATTCTTCCCTACCTTATTCCTGTGCTGAGATACAGGCTGCTCCAACCTGCTGTAAAATGCTTGATTTCGAGAGTGAGCGAAACTAATGAAAACATTGTTGGGGTAAAACCTAAAGGGAAAGGCCTAGCACCAAATCCAATTTGCCATCTGATCTAACTTCTGGAGGCAGTCAAAATGATCCTTAGAATTCTTCCCTACCTTATTCCTGTGCTGAGATACAGGCTGCTCCAACCTGCTGTAAAATGCTTGATTTCGAGAGTGAGCGAAACTAATGAAAACATTGTTGGGGTAAAACCTAAAGGGAAAGGCCTAGCACCAAATTGCATGGGCCATCTGATCTAACTTCTGGAGGCAGTCAAAATGATCCTTAGAATTCTTCCCTACCTTATTCCTGTGCTGAGATACAGGCTGCTCCAACCTGCTGTAAAATGCTTGATTTCGAGAGTGAGCGAAACTAATGAAAACATTGTTGGGGTAAAACCTAAAGGGAAAGACCTAGCACCAAATACAATTTGCCATCTGATCTAACTTCTGGAGGCAGTCAAAATGAGTATTTGAATTCTTCCCTACCTTATTCCTGTGCTGAGATACAGGCTGCTCCAACCTGCTGTAAAATGCTTGATTTCGAGAGTGAGCGAAACTAATGAAAACATTGTTGGGGTAAAACCTAAAGGGAAAGGCCTAGCACCAAATTGCATTGGCCATCTGATCTAACTTCTGGAGGCAGTCAAAATGAGTATTTGAATTCTTCCCTACCTTATTCCTGTGCTGAGATACAGGCTGCTCCAACCTGCTGTAAAATGCTTGATTTCGAGAGTGAGCGAAACTAATGAAAACATTGTTGGGGTAAAACCTAAAGGGAAAGGCCTAGCACCAAATTGCATTGGCCATCTGATCTAACTTCTGGAGGCAGTCAAAATGAGTATTTGAATTCTTCCCTACCTTATTCCTGTGCTGAGATACAGGCTGCTCCAACCTGCTGTAAAATGCTTGATTTCGAGAGTGAGCGAAACTAATGAAAACATTGTTGGGGTAAAACCTAAAGGGAAAGACCTAGCACCAAATCCAATTTGCCATCTGATCTAACTTCTGGAGGCAGTCAAAATGATCCTTAGAATTCTTCCCTACCTTATTCCTGTGCTGAGATACAGGCTGCTCCAACCTGCTGTAAAATGCTTGATTTCGAGAGTGAGCGAAACTAATGAAAACATTGTTGGGGTAAAACCTAAAGGGAAAGGCCTAGCACCAAATCCAATTTGCCATCTGATCTAACTTCTGGAGGCAGTCAAAATGATCCTTAGAATTCTTCCCTACCTTATTCCTGTGCTGAGATACAGGCTGCTCCAACCTGCTGTAAAATGCTTGATTTCGAGAGTGAGCGAAACTAATGAAAACATTGTTGGGGTAAAACCTAAAGGGAAAGGCCTAGCACCAAATTGCATTGGCCATCTGATCTAACTTCTGGAGGCAGTCAAAATGATCCCTAGAATTCTTCCCTACCTTATTCCTGTGCTGAGATACAGGCTGCTCCAACCTGCTGTAAAATGCTTGATTTCGAGTGTGAGCGAAACTAATGAAAACATTGTTGGGGTAAAACCTAAAGGGAAAGACCTAGCACCAAATCCAATTTGCCATCTGATCTAACTTCTGGAGGCAGTCAAAATGATCCTTAGAATTCTTCCCTACCTTATTCCTGTGCTGAGATACAGGCTGCTCCAACCTGCTGTAAAATGCTTGATTTTGAGAGTGAGCGAAACTAATGAAAACATTGTTGGGGTAAAACCTAAAGGGAAAGGCCTAGCACCAAATTGCATTGGCCATCTGATCTAACTTCTGGAGGCAGTCAAAATGAGTATTTGAATTCTTCCCTACCTTATTCCTGTGCTGAGATACAGGCTGCTCCAACCTGCTGTAAAATGCTTGATTTCGAGAGTGAGCGAAACTAATGAAAACATTGTTGGGGTAAAACCTAAAGGGAAAGGCCTAGCACCAAATTGCATTGGCCATCTGATCTAACTTCTGGAGGCAGTCAAAATGAGTATTTGAATTCTTCCCTACCTTATTCCTGTGCTGAGATACAGGCTGCTCCAACCTGCTGTAAAATGCTTGATTTCGAGAGTGAGCGAAACTAATGAAAACATTGTTGGGGTAAAACCTAAAGGGAAAGGCCTAGCACCAAATTGCATTGGCCATCTGATCTAACTTCTGGAGGCAGTCAAAATGATCCTTAGAATTCTTCCCTGCCTTAAGCCTGTGCTGAGATACAGGCTGCTCCAACCTGCTGTAAAATGCTTGATTTCGAGAGTGAGCGAAACTAATGAAAACATTGTTGGGGTAAAACCTAAAGGGAAAGACCAAGCACCAAATACAATTTGCCATCTGATCTAACTTCTGGAGGCAGTCAAAATGATCCTTAGAATTCTTCCCTACCTTATTCCTGTGCTGAGATACAGGCTGCTCCAACCTGCTGTAAAATGCTTGATTTTGAGAGTGAGCGAAACTAATGAAAACATTGTTGGGGTAAAACCTAAAGGGAAAGGCCTAGCACCAAATTGCATTGGCCATCTGATCTAACTTCTGGAGGCAGTCAAAATGAGTATTTGAATTCTTCCCTACCTTATTCCTGTGCTGAGATACAGGCTGCTCCAACCTGCTGTAAAATGCTTGATTTCGAGAGTGAGCGAAACTAATGAAAACATTGTTGGGGTAAAACCTAAAGGGAAAGGCCTAGCACCAAATTGCATTGGCCATCTGATCTAACTTCTGGAGGCAGTCAAAATGAGTATTTGAATTCTTCCCTACCTTATTCCTGTGCTGAGATACAGGCTGCTCCAACCTGCTGTAAAATGCTTGATTTCGAGAGTGAGCGAAACTAATGAAAACATTGTTGGGGTAAAACCTAAAGGGAAAGACCTAGCACCAAATCCAATTTGCCATCTGATCTAACTTCTGGAGGCAGTCAGAATGAGCATTTGAATTCTTCCCTACCTTATTCCTGTGCTGAGACACAGGCTGCTCCAACCTGCTGTAAAATGCTTGATTTCGAGAGTGAGCGAAACTAATGAAAACATTGTTGGGGTAAAACCTAAAGGGAAAGACCTAGCACCAAATACAATTTGCCATCTGATCTAACTTCTGGAGGCAGTCAAAATGATCCTTAGAATTCTTCCCTACCTTATTCCTGTGCTGAGATACAGGCTGCTCCAACCTGCTGTAAAATGCTTGATTTCCAGAGTGAGCGAAACTAATGAAAACATTGTTGGCGTAAAACCTAAAGGGAAAGACCTAGCACCAAATTGCATTGGCCATCTGATCTAACTTCTGGAGACAGTCAAAATGAGTATTTGAATTCTTCCCTACCTTATTCCTGTGCTGAGATACAGGCTGCTCCAACCTGCTGTAAAATGCTTGATTTCGAGAGTGAGCGAAACTAATGAAAACATTGTTGGGGTAAAACCTAAAGGGAAAGGCCTAGCACCAAATTGCATTGGCCATCTGATCTAACTTCTGGAGGCAGTCAAAATGAGTATTTGAATTCTTCCCTACCTTATTCCTGTGCTGAGATACAGGCTGCTCCAACCTGCTGTAAAATGCTTGATTTCGAGAGTGAGCGAAACTAATGAAAACATTGTTGGGGTAAAACCTAAAGGGAAAGGCCTAGCACCAAATTGCATTGGCCATCTGATCTAACTTCTGGAGGCAGTCAAAATGATCCTTAGAATTCTTCCCTGCCTTATTCCTGTGCTGAGATACAGGCTGCTCCAACCTGCTGTAAAATGCTTGATTTCGAGAGTGAGCGAAACTAATGAAAACATTGTTGGGGTAAAACCTAAAGGGAAAGACCTAGCACCAAATCCAATTTGCCATCTGATCTAACTTCTGGAGGCAGTCAAAATGATCCTTAGAATTCTTCCCTACCTTATTCCTGTGCTGAGATACAGGCTGCTCCAACCTGCTGTAAAATGCTTGATTTTGAGAGTGAGCGAAACTAATGAAAACATTGTTGGGGTAAAACCTAAAGGGAAAGGCCTAGCACCAAATTGCATTGGCCATCTGATCTAACTTCTGGAGGCAGTCAAAATGAGTATTTGAATTCTTCCCTACCTTATTCCTGTGCTGAGATACAGGCTGCTCCAACCTGCTGTAAAATGCTTGATTTCGAGAGTGAGCGAAACTAATGAAAACATTGTTGGGGTAAAACCTAAAGGGAAAGGCCTAGCACCAAATTGCATTGGCCATCTGATCTAACTTCTGGAGGCAGTCAAAATGAGTATTTGAATTCTTCCCTACCTTATTCCTGTGCTGAGATACAGGCTGCTCCAACCTGCTGTAAAATGCTTGATTTCGAGAGTGAGCGAAACTAATGAAAACATTGTTGGGGTAAAACCTAAAGGGAAAGACCTAGCACCAAATCCAATTTGCCATCTGATCTAACTTCTGGAGGCAGTCAGAATGAGCATTTGAATTCTTCCCTACCTTATTCCTGTGCTGAGACACAGGCTGCTCCAACCTGCTGTAAAATGCTTGATTTCGAGAGTGAGCGAAACTAATGAAAACATTGTTGGGGTAAAACCTAAAGGGAAAGACCTAGCACCAAATACAATTTGCCATCTGATCTAACTTCTGGAGGCAGTCAAAATGATCCTTAGAATTCTTCCCTACCTTATTCCTGTGCTGAGATACAGGCTGCTCCAACCTGCTGTAAAATGCTTGATTTCCAGAGTGAGCGAAACTAATGAAAACATTGTTGGCGTAAAACCTAAAGGGAAAGACCTAGCACCAAATTGCATTGGCCATCTGATCTAACTTCTGGAGACAGTCAAAATGAGTATTTGAATTCTTCCCTACCTTATTCCTGTGCTGAGATACAGGCTGCTCCAACCTGCTGTAAAATGCTTGATTTCGAGAGTGAGCGAAACTAATGAAAACATTGTTGGGGTAAAACCTAAAGGGAAAGGCCTAGCACCAAATTGCATTGGCCATCTGATCTAACTTCTGGAGGCAGTCAAAATGAGTATTTGAATTCTTCCCTACCTTATTCCTGTGCTGAGATACAGGCTGCTCCAACCTGCTGTAAAATGCTTGATTTCGAGAGTGAGCGAAACTAATGAAAACATTGTTGGGGTAAAACCTAAAGGGAAAGGCCTAGCACCAAATTGCATTGGCCATCTGATCTAACTTCTGGAGGCAGTCAAAATGATCCTTAGAATTCTTCCCTGCCTTATTCCTGTGCTGAGATACAGGCTGCTCCAACCTGCTGTAAAATGCTTGATTTCGAGAGTGAGCGAAACTAATGAAAACATTGTTGGGGTAAAACCTAAAGGGAAAGACCTAGCACCAAATCCAATTTGCCATCTGATCTAACTTCTGGAGGCAGTCAAAATGATCCTTAGAATTCTTCCCTACCTTATTCCTGTGCTGAGATACAGGCTGCTCCAACCTGCTGTAAAATGCTTGATTTTGAGAGTGAGCGAAACTAATGAAAACATTGTTGGGGTAAAACCTAAAGGGAAAGGCCTAGCACCAAATTGCATTGGCCATCTGATCTAACTTCTGGAGGCAGTCAAAATGAGTATTTGAATTCTTCCCTACCTTATTCCTGTGCTGAGATACAGGCTGCTCCAACCTGCTGTAAAATGCTTGATTTCGAGAGTGAGCGAAACTAATGAAAACATTGTTGGGGTAAAACCTAAAGGGAAAGGCCTAGCACCAAATTGCATTGGCCATCTGATCTAACTTCTGGAGGCAGTCAAAATGAGTATTTGAATTCTTCCCTACCTTATTCCTGTGCTGAGATACAGGCTGCTCCAACCTGCTGTAAAATGCTTGATTTCGAGAGTGAGCGAAACTAATGAAAACATTGTTGGGGTAAAACCTAAAGGGAAAGACCTAGCACCAAATACAATTTGCCATCTGATCTAACTTCTGGAGGCAGTCAAAATGAGCCTTAGAATTCTTCCCTACCTTATTCCTGTGCTGAGATACAGGCTGCTCCAACCTGCTGTAAAATGCTTGATTTCGAGAGTGATCGAAACTAATGAAAACATTGTTGGGGTAAAACCTAAAGGGAAAGACCTAGCACCAAATCCAATTTGCCATCTGATCTAACTTCTGGAGGCAGTCAAAATGATCCTTAGAATTCTTCCCTACCTTATTCCTGTGCTGAGATACAGGCTGCTCCAACCTGCTGTAAAATGCTTGATTTCGAGAGTGAGCGAAACTAATGAAAACATTGTTGGGGTAAAACCTAAAGGGAAAGGCCTAGCACCAAATTGCATTGGCCATCTGATCTAACTTCTGGAGGCAGTCAAAATGAGTATTTGAATTCTTCCCTACCTTATTCCTGTGCTGAGATACAGGCTGCTCCAACCTGCTGTAAAATGCTTGATTTCGAGAGTGAGCGAAACTAATGAAAACATTGTTGGGGTAAAACCTAAAGGGAAAGGCCTAGCACCAAATCCAATTTGCCATCTGATCTAACTTCTGGAGGCAGTCAAAATGATCCTTAGAATTCTTCCCTACCTTATTCCTGTGCTGAGATACAGGCTGCTCCAACCTGCTGTAAAATGCTTGATTTCGAGAGTGAGCGAAACTAATGAAAACATTGTTGGGGTAAAACCTAAAGGGAAAGGCCTAGCACCAAATTGCATGGGCCATCTGATCTAACTTCTGGAGGCAGTCAAAATGATCCTTAGAATTCTTCCCTACCTTATTCCTGTGCTGAGATACAGGCTGCTCCAACCTGCTGTAAAATGCTTGATTTCGAGAGTGAGCGAAACTAATGAAAACATTGTTGGGGTAAAACCTAAAGGGAAAGACCTAGCACCAAATACAATTTGCCATCTGATCTAACTTCTGGAGGCAGTCAAAATGAGTATTTGAATTCTTCCCTACCTTATTCCTGTGCTGAGATACAGGCTGCTCCAACCTGCTGTAAAATGCTTGATTTCGAGAGTGAGCGAAACTAATGAAAACATTGTTGGGGTAAAACCTAAAGGGAAAGGCCTAGCACCAAATTGCATTGGCCATCTGATCTAACTTCTGGAGGCAGTCAAAATGAGTATTTGAATTCTTCCCTACCTTATTCCTGTGCTGAGATACAGGCTGCTCCAACCTGCTGTAAAATGCTTGATTTTGAGAGTGAGCGAAACTAATGAAAACATTGTTGGGGTAAAACCTAAAGGGAAAGGCCTAGCACCAAATTGCATTGGCCATCTGATCTAACTTCTGGAGGCAGTCAAAATGAGTATTTGAATTCTTCCCTACCTTATTCCTGTGCTGAGATACAGGCTGCTCCAACCTGCTGTAAAATGCTTGATTTCGAGAGTGAGCGAAACTAATGAAAACATTGTTGGGGTAAAACCTAAAGGGAAAGACCTAGCACCAAATCCAATTTGCCATCTGATCTAACTTCTGGAGGCAGTCAAAATGATCCTTAGAATTCTTCCCTACCTTATTCCTGTGCTGAGATACAGGCTGCTCCAACCTGCTGTAAAATGCTTGATTTCGAGAGTGAGCGAAACTAATGAAAACATTGTTGGGGTAAAACCTAAAGGGAAAGGCCTAGCACCAAATCCAATTTGCCATCTGATCTAACTTCTGGAGGCAGTCAAAATGATCCTTAGAATTCTTCCCTACCTTATTCCTGTGCTGAGATACAGGCTGCTCCAACCTGCTGTAAAATGCTTGATTTCGAGAGTGAGCGAAACTAATGAAAACATTGTTGGGGTAAAACCTAAAGGGAAAGGCCTAGCACCAAATTGCATTGGCCATCTGATCTAACTTCTGGAGGCAGTCAAAATGATCCCTAGAATTCTTCCCTACCTTATTCCTGTGCTGAGATACAGGCTGCTCCAACCTGCTGTAAAATGCTTGATTTCGAGTGTGAGCGAAACTAATGAAAACATTGTTGGGGTAAAACCTAAAGGGAAAGACCTAGCACCAAATCCAATTTGCCATCTGATCTAACTTCTGGAGGCAGTCAAAATGATCCTTAGAATTCTTCCCTACCTTATTCCTGTGCTGAGATACAGGCTGCTCCAACCTGCTGTAAAATGCTTGATTTTGAGAGTGAGCGAAACTAATGAAAACATTGTTGGGGTAAAACCTAAAGGGAAAGGCCTAGCACCAAATTGCATTGGCCATCTGATCTAACTTCTGGAGGCAGTCAAAATGAGTATTTGAATTCTTCCCTACCTTATTCCTGTGCTGAGATACAGGCTGCTCCAACCTGCTGTAAAATGCTTGATTTCGAGAGTGAGCGAAACTAATGAAAACATTGTTGGGGTAAAACCTAAAGGGAAAGGCCTAGCACCAAATTGCATTGGCCATCTGATCTAACTTCTGGAGGCAGTCAAAATGAGTATTTGAATTCTTCCCTACCTTATTCCTGTGCTGAGATACAGGCTGCTCCAACCTGCTGTAAAATGCTTGATTTTGAGAGTGAGCGAAACTAATGAAAACATTGTTGGGGTAAAACCTAAAGGGAAAGGCCTAGCACCAAATTGCATTGGCCATCTGATCTAACTTCTGGAGGCAGTCAAAATGATCCTTAGAATTCTTCCCTGCCTTAAGCCTGTGCTGAGATACAGGCTGCTCCAACCTGCTGTAAAATGCTTGATTTCGAGAGTGAGCGAAACTAATGAAAACATTGTTGGGGTAAAACCTAAAGGGAAAGACCAAGCACCAAATACAATTTGCCATCTGATCTAACTTCTGGAGGCAGTCAAAATGATCCTTAGAATTCTTCCCTACCTTATTCCTGTGCTGAGATACAGGCTGCTCCAACCTGCTGTAAAATGCTTGATTTTGAGAGTGAGCGAAACTAATGAAAACATTGTTGGGGTAAAACCTAAAGGGAAAGGCCTAGCACCAAATTGCATTGGCCATCTGATCTAACTTCTGGAGGCAGTCAAAATGAGTATTTGAATTCTTCCCTACCTTATTCCTGTGCTGAGATACAGGCTGCTCCAACCTGCTGTAAAATGCTTGATTTCGAGAGTGAGCGAAACTAATGAAAACATTGTTGGGGTAAAACCTAAAGGGAAAGGCCTAGCACCAAATTGCATTGGCCATCTGATCTAACTTCTGGAGGCAGTCAAAATGAGTATTTGAATTCTTCCCTACCTTATTCCTGTGCTGAGATACAGGCTGCTCCAACCTGCTGTAAAATGCTTGATTTCGAGAGTGAGCGAAACTAATGAAAACATTGTTGGGGTAAAACCTAAAGGGAAAGACCTAGCACCAAATCCAATTTGCCATCTGATCTAACTTCTGGAGGCAGTCAGAATGAGCATTTGAATTCTTCCCTACCTTATTCCTGTGCTGAGACACAGGCTGCTCCAACCTGCTGTAAAATGCTTGATTTCGAGAGTGAGCGAAACTAATGAAAACATTGTTGGGGTAAAACCTAAAGGGAAAGACCTAGCACCAAATACAATTTGCCATCTGATCTAACTTCTGGAGGCAGTCAAAATGATCCTTAGAATTCTTCCCTACCTTATTCCTGTGCTGAGATACAGGCTGCTCCAACCTGCTGTAAAATGCTTGATTTCCAGAGTGAGCGAAACTAATGAAAACATTGTTGGCGTAAAACCTAAAGGGAAAGACCTAGCACCAAATTGCATTGGCCATCTGATCTAACTTCTGGAGACAGTCAAAATGAGTATTTGAATTCTTCCCTACCTTATTCCTGTGCTGAGATACAGGCTGCTCCAACCTGCTGTAAAATGCTTGATTTCGAGAGTGAGCGAAACTAATGAAAACATTGTTGGGGTAAAACCTAAAGGGAAAGGCCTAGCACCAAATTGCATTGGCCATCTGATCTAACTTCTGGAGGCAGTCAAAATGAGTATTTGAATTCTTCCCTACCTTATTCCTGTGCTGAGATACAGGCTGCTCCAACCTGCTGTAAAATGCTTGATTTCGAGAGTGAGCGAAACTAATGAAAACATTGTTGGGGTAAAACCTAAAGGGAAAGGCCTAGCACCAAATTGCATTGGCCATCTGATCTAACTTCTGGAGGCAGTCAAAATGATCCTTAGAATTCTTCCCTGCCTTATTCCTGTGCTGAGATACAGGCTGCTCCAACCTGCTGTAAAATGCTTGATTTCGAGAGTGAGCGAAACTAATGAAAACATTGTTGGGGTAAAACCTAAAGGGAAAGACCTAGCACCAAATCCAATTTGCCATCTGATCTAACTTCTGGAGGCAGTCAAAATGATCCTTAGAATTCTTCCCTACCTTATTCCTGTGCTGAGATACAGGCTGCTCCAACCTGCTGTAAAATGCTTGATTTTGAGAGTGAGCGAAACTAATGAAAACATTGTTGGGGTAAAACCTAAAGGGAAAGGCCTAGCACCAAATTGCATTGGCCATCTGATCTAACTTCTGGAGGCAGTCAAAATGAGTATTTGAATTCTTCCCTACCTTATTCCTGTGCTGAGATACAGGCTGCTCCAACCTGCTGTAAAATGCTTGATTTCGAGAGTGAGCGAAACTAATGAAAACATTGTTGGGGTAAAACCTAAAGGGAAAGGCCTAGCACCAAATTGCATTGGCCATCTGATCTAACTTCTGGAGGCAGTCAAAATGAGTATTTGAATTCTTCCCTACCTTATTCCTGTGCTGAGATACAGGCTGCTCCAACCTGCTGTAAAATGCTTGATTTCGAGAGTGAGCGAAACTAATGAAAACATTGTTGGGGTAAAACCTAAAGGGAAAGACCTAGCACCAAATCCAATATGCCATCTGATCTAACTTCTGGAGGCAGTCAAAATGAGCATTTGAATTCTTCCCTACCTTATTCCTGTGCTGAGATACAGGCTGCTCCAACCTGCTGTAAAATGCTTGATTTCGAGAGTGAGCGAAACTAATGAAAACATTGTTGGGGTAAAACCTAAAGGGAAAGACCTAGCACCAAATACAATTTGCCATCTGATCTAACTTCTGGAGGCAGTCAAAATGATCCTTAGAATTCTTCCCTACCTTATTCCTGTGCTGAGATACAGGCTGCTCCAACCTGCTGTAAAATGCTTGATTTCGAGAGTGAGCGAAACTAATGAAAACATTGTTGGGGTAAAACCTAAAGGGAAAGACCTAGCACCAAATTGCATTGGCCATCTGATCTAACTTCTGGAGGCAGTCAAAATGAGTATTTGAATTCTTCCCTACCTTATTCCTGTGCTGAGATACAGGCTGCTCCAACCTGCTGTAAAATGCTTGATTTCGAGAGTGAGCGAAAGTAATGAAAACATTGTTGGGGTAAAACCTAAAGGGAAAGGCCTAGCACCAAATTGCATTGGCCATCTGATCTAACTTCTGGAGGCAGTCAAAATGATCCTTAGAATTCTTCCCTGCCTTATTCCTGTGCTGAGATACAGGCTGCTCCAACCTGCTGTAAAATGCTTGATTTCGAGAGTGAGCGAAACTAATGAAAACATTGTTGGGGTAAAACCTAAAGGGAAAGACCTAGCACCAAATCCAATTTGCCATCTGATCTAACTTCTGGAGGCAGTCAAAATGATCCTTAGAATTCTTCCCTACCTTATTCCTGTGCTGAGATACAGGCTGCTCCAACCTGCTGTAAAATGCTTGATTTTGAGAGTGAGCGAAACTAATGAAAACATTGTTGGGGTAAAACCTAAAGGGAAAGGCCTAGCACCAAATTGCATTGGCCATCTGATCTAACTTCTGGAGGCAGTCAAAATGAGTATTTGAATTCTTCCCTACCTTATTCCTGTGCTGAGATACAGGCTGCTCCAACCTGCTGTAAAATGCTTGATTTTGAGAGTGAGCGAAACTAATGAAAACATTGTTGGGGTAAAACCTAAAGGGAAAGGCCTAGCACCAAATTGCATTGGCCATCTGATCTAACTTCTGGAGGCAGTCAAAATGAGTATTTGAATTCTTCCCTACCTTATTCCTGTGCTGAGATACAGGCTGCTCCAACCTGCTGTAAAATGCTTGATTTCGAGAGTGAGCGAAACTAATGAAAACATTGTTGGGGTAAAACCTAAAGGGAAAGACCTAGCACCAAATACAATTTGCCATCTGATCTAACTTCTGGAGGCAGTCAAAATGAGCATTTGAATTCTTCCCTACCTTATTCCTGTGCTGAGATACAGGCTGCTCCAACCTGCTGTAAAATGCTTGATTTCGAGAGTGATCGAAACTAATGAAAACATTGTTGGGGTAAAACCTAAAGGGAAAGACCTAGCACCAAATCCAATTTGCCATCTGATCTAACTTCTGGAGGCAGTCAAAATGATCCTTAGAATTCTTCCCTACCTTATTCCTGTGCTGAGATACAGGCTGCTCCAACCTGCTGTAAAATGCTTGATTTCGAGAGTGAGCGAAACTAATGAAAACATTGTTGGGGTAAAACCTAAAGGGAAAGACCTAGCACCAAATACAATTTGCCATCTGATCTAACTTCTGGAGGCAGCCAAAATGATCCTTAGAATTCTTCCCTACCTTATTCCTGTGCTGAGATACAGGCTGCTCCAACCTGCTGTAAAATGCTTGATTTCGAGAGTGAGCGAAACTAATGAAAACATTGTTGGGGTAAAACCTAAAGGGAAAGGCCTAGCACCAAATCCAATTTGCCATCTGATCTAACTTCTGGAGGCAGTCAAAATGATCCTTAGAATTCTTCCCTACCTTATTCCTCTGCTGAGATACAGGCTGCTCCAACCTGCTGTAAAATGCTTGATTTCGAGAGTGAGCGAAACTAATGAAAACATTGTTGGGGTAAAACCTAAAGGGAAAGGCCTAGCACCAAATTGCATTGGCCATCTGATCTAACTTCTGGAGGCAGTCAAAATGAGTATTTGAATTCTTCCCTACCTTATTCCTGTGCTGAGATACAGGCTGCTCCAACCTGCTGTAAAATGCTTGATTTCGAGTGTGAGCGAAACTAATGAAAACATTGTTGGGGTAAAACCTAAAGGGAAAGACCTAGCACCAAATCCAATTTACCATCTGATCTAACTTCTGGAGGCAGTCAAAATGATCCTTAGAATTCTTCCCTACCTTATTCCTGTGCTGAGATACAGGCTGCTCCAACCTGCTGTAAAATGCTTGATTTCGAGAGTGAGCGAAACAAATGAAAACATTGTTGGGGTAAAACCTAAAGGGAAAGACCTAGCACCAAATCCAATTTGCCATCTGATCTAACTTCTGGAGGCAGTCAAAATGATCCTTAGAATTCTTCCCTACCTTATTCCTGTGCTGAGATACAGGCTGCTCCAACCTGCTGTAAAATGCTTGATTTCGAGAGTGAGCGAAACTAATGAAAACATTGTTGGGGTAAAACCTAAAGGGAAAGACCTAGCACCAAATTCCACTGGCCATCTGATCTAACTTCTGGAGGCAGTCAAAATGAGTATTTGAATTCTTCCCTACCTTATTCCTGTGCTGAGATACAGGCTGCTCCAACCTGCTGTAAAATGCTTGATTTCGAGAGTGAGCGAAACTAATGAAAACATTGTTGGGGTAAAACCTAAAGGGAAAGGCCTAGCACCAAATCCAATTTGCCATCTGATCTAACTTCTGGAGGCAGTCAAAATGAGTATTTGAATTCTTCCCTACCTTATTCCTGTGCTGAGATACAGGCTGCTCCAACCTGCTGTAAAATGCTTGATTTCCAGAGTGAGCGAAACTAATGAAAACATTGTTGGGGTAAAACCTAAAGGGAAAGGCCTAGCACCAAATTGCATTGGCCATCTGATCTAACTTCTGGAGGCAGTCAAAATGATCCCTAGAATTCTTCCCTACCTTATTCCTGTGCTGAGATACAGGCTGCTCCAACCTGCTGTAAAATGCTTGATTTCGAGAGTGAGCGAAACTAATGAAAACATTGTTGGGGTAAAACCTAAAGGGAAAGGCCTAGCACCAAATCCAATTTGCCATCTGATCTAACTTCTGGAGGCAGTCAAAATGAGTATTTGAATTCTTCCCTACCTTATTCCTGTGCTGAGATACAGGCTGCTCCAACCTGCCGTAAAATGCTTGATTTCCAGAGTGAGCGAAACTAATGAAAACATTGTTGGGGTAAAACCTAAAGGGAAAGGCCTAGCACCAAATTGCATTGGCCATCTGATCTAACTTCTGGAGGCAGTCAAAATGATCCTTAGAATTCTTCCCTACCTTATTCCTGTGCTGAGATACAGGCTGCTCCAACCTGCTGTAAAATGCTTGATTTCGAGTGTGAGCGAAACTAATGAAAACATTGTTGGGGTAAAACCTAAAGGGAAAGACCTAGCACCAAATTCCATTGGCCATCTGATCTAACTTCTGGAGGCAGTCAAAATGAGTATTTGAATTCTTCCCTACCTTATTCCTGTGCTGAGATACAGGCTGCTCCAACCTGCTGTAAAATGCTTGATTTCGAGAGTGAGCGAAACTAATGAAAACATTGTTGGGGTAAAACCTAAAGGGAAAGACCTAGCACCAAATCCAATATGCCATCTGATCTAACTTCTGGAGGCAGTCAAAATGAGCATTTGAATTCTTCCCTACCTTATTCCTGTGCTGAGATACAGGCTGCTCCAACCTGCTGTAAAATGCTTGATTTCGAGAGTGAGCGAAACTAATGAAAACATTGTTGGGGTAAAACCTAAAGGGAAAGACCTAGCACCAAATCCAATTTGCCATCTGATCTAACTTCTGGAGGCAGTCAAAATGATCCTTAGAATTCTTCCCTACCTTATTCCTGTGCTGAGATACAGGCTGCTCCAACCTGCTGTAAAATGCTTGATTTCGAGAGTGAGCGAAACTAATGAAAACATTGTTGGGGTAAAACCTAAAGGGAAAGACCTAGCACCAAATTGCATTGGCCATCTGATCTAACTTCTGGAGGCAGTCAAAATGAGTATTTGAATTCTTCCCTACCTTATTCCTGTGCTGAGATACAGGCTGCTCCAACCTGCTGTAAAATGCTTGATTTTGAGAGTGAGCGAAACTAATGAAAACATTGTTGGGGTAAAACCTAAAGGGAAAGGCCTAGCACCAAATTGCATTGGCCATCTGATCTAACTTCTGGAGGCAGTCAAAATGATCCTTAGAATTCTTCCCTGCCTTATTCCTGTGCTGAGATACAGGCTGCTCCAACCTGCTGTAAAATGCTTGATTTCGAGAGTGAGCGAAACTAATGAAAACATTGTTGGGGTAAAACCTAAAGGGAAAGACCTAGCACCAAATCCAATTTGCCATCTGATCTAACTTCTGGAGGCAGTCAAAATGATCCTTAGAATTCTTCCCTACCTTATTCCTGTGCTGAGATACAGGCTGCTCCAACCTGCTGTAAAATGCTTGATTTTGAGAGTGAGCGAAACTAATGAAAACATTGTTGGGGTAAAACCTAAAGGGAAAGGCCTAGCACCAAATTGCATTGGCCATCTGATCTAACTTCTGGAGGCAGTCAAAATGAGTATTTGAATTCTTCCCTACCTTATTCCTGTGCTGAGATACAGGCTGCTCCAACCTGCTGTAAAATGCTTGATTTCGAGAGTGAGCGAAACTAATGAAAACATTGTTGGGGTAAAACCTAAAGGGAAAGGCCTAGCACCAAATTGCATTGGCCATCTGATCTAACTTCTGGAGGCAGTCAAAATGAGTATTTGAATTCTTCCCTACCTTATTCCTGTGCTGAGATACAGGCTGCTCCAACCTGCTGTAAAATGCTTGATTTCGAGAGTGAGCGAAACTAATGAAAACATTGTTGGGGTAAAACCTAAAGGGAAAGACCTAGCACCAAATACAATTTGCCATCTGATCTAACTTCTGGAGGCAGTCAAAATGATCCTTAGAATTCTTCCCTACCTTATTCCTGTGCTGAGATACAGGCTGCTCCAACCTGCTGTAAAATGCTTGATTTCGAGAGTGAGCGAAACTAATGAAAACATTGTTGGGGTAAAACCTAAAGGGAAAGACCTAGCACCAAATACAATTTGCCATCTGATCTAACTTCTGGAGGCAGCCAAAATGATCCTTAGAATTCTTCCCTACCTTATTCCTGTGCTGAGATACAGGCTGCTCCAACCTGCTGTAAAATGCTTGATTTCGAGAGTGAGCGAAACTAATGAAAACATTGTTGGGGTAAAACCTAAAGGGAAAGACCTAGCACCAAATACAATTTGCCATCTGATCTAACTTCTGGAGGCAGTCAAAATGATCCTTAGAATTCTTCCCTACCTTATTCCTGTGCTGAGATACAGGCTGCTCCAACCTGCTGTAAAATGCTTGATTTCGAGAGTGAGCGAAACTAATGAAAACATTGTTGGGGTAAAACCTAAAGGGAAAGACCTAGCACCAAATACAATTTGCCATCTGATCTAACTTCTGGAGGCAGTCAAAATGATCCTTAGAATTCTTCCCTACCTTATTCCTGTGCTGAGATACAGGCTGCTCCAACCTGCTGTAAAATGCTTGATTTCGAGAGTGAGCGAAACTAATGAAAACATTGTTGGGGTAAAACCTAAAGGGAAAGACCTAGCACCAAATACAATTTGCCATCTGATCTAACTTCTGGAGGCAGCCAAAATGATCCTTAGAATTCTTCCCTACCTTATTCCTGTGCTGAGATACAGGCTGCTCCAACCTGCTGTAAAATGCTTGATTTCCAGAGTGAGCGAAACTAATGAAAACATTGTTGGGGTAAAACCTAAAGGGAAAGGCCTAGCACCAAATCCAATTTGCCATCTGATCTAACTTCTGGAGGCAGTCAAAATGATCCTTAGAATTCTTCCCTACCTTATTCCTGTGCTGAGATACAGGCTGCTCCAACCTGCTGTAAAATGCTTGATTTCGAGAGTGAGCGAAACTAATGAAAACATTGTTGGGGTAAAACCTAAAGGGAAAGGCCTAGCACCAAATTGCATTGGCCATCTGATCTAACTTCTGGAGGCAGTCAAAATGATCCTTAGAATTCTTCCCTGCCTTATTCCTGTGCTGAGATACAGGCTGCTCCAACCTGCTGTAAAATGCTTGATTTCGAGAGTGAGCGAAACTAATGAAAACATTGTTGGGGTAAAACCTAAAGGGAAAGACCTAGCACCAAATCCAATTTGCCATCTGATCTAACTTCTGGAGGCAGTCAAAATGATCCTTAGAATTCTTCCCTACCTTATTCCTGTGCTGAGATACAGGCTGCTCCAACCTGCTGTAAAATGCTTGATTTTGAGAGTGAGCGAAACTAATGAAAACTTTGTTGGGGTAAAACCTAAAGGGAAAGGCCTAGCACCAAATTGCATTGGCCATCTGATCTAACTTCTGGAGGCAGTCAAAATGAGTATTTGAATTCTTCCCTACCTTATTCCTGTGCTGAGATACAGGCTGCTCCAACCTGCTGTAAAATGCTTGATTTCGAGAGTGAGCGAAACTAATGAAAACATTGTTGGGGTAAAACCTAAAGGGAAAGGCCTAGCACCAAATTGCATTGGCCATCTGATCTAACTTCTGGAGGCAGTCAAAATGAGTATTTGAATTCTTCCCTACCTTATTCCTGTGCTGAGATACAGGCTGCTCCAACCTGCTGTAAAATGCTTGATTTCGAGAGTGAGCGAAACTAATGAAAACATTGTTGGGGTAAAACCTAAAGGGAAAGACCTAGCACCAAATACAATTTGCCATCTGATCTAACTTCTGGAGGCAGTCAAAATGATCCTTAGAATTCTTCCCTACCTTATTCCTGTGCTGAGATACAGGCTGCTCCAACCTGCTGTAAAATGCTTGATTTCGAGAGTGAGCGAAACTAATGAAAACATTGTTGGGGTAAAACCTAAAGGGAAAGACCTAGCACCAAATACAATTTGCCATCTGATCTAACTTCTGGAGGCAGCCAAAATGATCCTTAGAATTCTTCCCTACCTTATTCCTGTGCTGAGATACAGGCTGCTCCAACCTGCTGTAAAATGCTTGATTTCGAGAGTGAGCGAAACTAATGAAAACATTGTTGGGGTAAAACCTAAAGGGAAAGACCTAGCACCAAATACAATTTGCCATCTGATCTAACTTCTGGATGCTGTCAAAATGATCCTTAGAATTCTTCCCTACCTTATTCCTGTGCTGAGATACAGGCTGCTCCAACCTGCTGTAAAATGCTTGATTTCGAGAGTGATCGAAACTAATGAAAACATTGTTGGGGTAAAACCTAAAGGGAAAGACCTAGCACCAAATACAATTTGCCATCTGATCTAACTTCTGGAGGCAGTCAAAATGATCCTTAGAATTCTTCCCTACCTTATTCCTGTGCTGAGATACAGGCTGCTCCAACCTGCTGTAAAATGCTTGATTTCGAGAGTGAGCGAAACTAATGAAAACATTGTTGGGGTAAAACCTAAAGGGAAAGACCTAGCACCAAATACAATTTGCCATCTGATCTAACTTCTGGAGGCAGCCAAAATGATCCTTAGAATTCTTCCCTACCTTATTCCTGTGCTGAGATACAGGCTGCTCCAACCTGCTGTAAAATGCTTGATTTCCAGAGTGAGCGAAACTAATGAAAACATTGTTGGGGTAAAACCTAAAGGGAAAGGCCTAGCACCAAATCCAATTTGCCATCTGATCTAACTTCTGGAGGCAGTCAAAATGATCCTTAGAATTCTTCCCTACCTTATTCCTGTGCTGAGATACAGGCTGCTCCAACCTGCTGTAAAATGCTTGATTTCGAGAGTGAGCGAAACTAATGAAAACATTGTTGGGGTAAAACCTAAAGGGAAAGGCCTAGCACCAAATTGCATTGGCCATCTGATCTAACTTCTGGAGGCAGTCAAAATGAGTATTTGAATTCTTCCCTACCTTATTCCTGTGCTGAGATACAGGCTGCTCCAACCTGCTGTAAAATGCTTGATTTCGAGTGTGAGCGAAACTAATGAAAACATTGTTGGGGTAAAACCTAAAGGGAAAGACCTAGCACCAAATCCAATTTACCATCTGATCTAACTTCTGGAGGCAGTCAAAATGATCCTTAGAATTCTTCCCTACCTTATTCCTGTGCTGAGATACAGGCTGCTCCAACCTGCTGTAAAATGCTTGATTTCGAGAGTGAGCGAAACTAATGAAAACATTGTTGGGGTAAAACCTAAAGGGAAAGACCTAGCACCAAATACAATTTGCCATCTGATCTAACTTCTGGAGGCAGTCAAAATGATCCTTAGAATTCTTCCCTACCTTATTCCTGTGCTGAGATACAGGCTGCTCCAACCTGCTGTAAAATGCTTGATTTCGAGAGTGATCGAAACTAATGAAAACATTGTTGGGGTAAAACCTAAAGGGAAAGACCTAGCACCAAATACAATTTGCCATCTGATCTAACTTCTGGAGGCAGTCAAAATGATCCTTAGAATTCTTCCCTACCTTATTCCTGTGCTGAGATACAGGCTGCTCCAACCTGCTGTAAAATGCTTGATTTCGAGAGTGAGCGAAACTAATGAAAACATTGTTGGGGTAAAACCTAAAGGGAAAGACCTAGCACCAAATACAATTTGCCATCTGATCTAACTTCTGGAGGCAGCCAAAATGATCCTTAGAATTCTTCCCTACCTTATTCCTGTGCTGAGATACAGGCTGCTCCAACCTGCTGTAAAATGCTTGATTTCGAGAGTGAGCGAAACTAATGAAAACATTGTTGGGGTAAAACCTAAAGGGAAAGGCCTAGCACCAAATCCAATTTGCCATCTGATCTAACTTCTGGAGGCAGTCAAAATGATCCTTAGAATTCTTCCCTACCTTATTCCTGTGCTGAGATACAGGCTGCTCCAACCTGCTGTAAAATGCTTGATTTCGAGAGTGAGCGAAACTAATGAAAACATTGTTGGGGTAAAACCTAAAGGGAAAGGCCTAGCACCAAATTGCATTGGCCATCTGATCTAACTTCTGGAGGCAGTCAAAATGAGTATTTGAATTCTTCCCTACCTTATTCCTGTGCTGAGATACAGGCTGCTCCAACCTGCTGTAAAATGCTTGATTTCGAGTGTGAGCGAAACTAATGAAAACATTGTTGGGGTAAAACCTAAAGGGAAAGACCTAGCACCAAATCCAATTTACCATCTGATCTAACTTCTGGAGGCAGTCAAAATGATCCTTAGAATTCTTCCCTACCTTATTCCTGTGCTGAGATACAGGCTGCTCCAACCTGCTGTAAAATGCTTGATTTCGAGAGTGAGCGAAACTAATGAAAACATTGTTGGGGTAAAACCTAAAGGGAAAGACCTAGCACCAAATCCAATTTGCCATCTGATCTAACTTCTGGAGGCAGTCAAAATGATCCTTAGAATTCTTCCCTACCTTATTCCTGTGCTGAGATACAGGCTGCTCCAACCTGCTGTAAAATGCTTGATTTCGAGAGTGAGCGAAACTAATGAAAACATTGTGGGGGTAAAACCTAAAGGGAAAGACCTAGCACCAAATTCCACTGGCCATCTGATCTAACTTCTGGAGGCAGTCAAAATGAGTATTTGAATTCTTCCCTACCTTATTCCTGTGCTGAGATACAGGCTGCTCCAACCTGCTGTAAAATGCTTGATTTCGAGAGTGAGCGAAACTAATGAAAACATTGTTGGGGTAAAACCTAAAGGGAAAGACCTAGCACCAAATACAATTTGCCATCTGATCTAACTTCTGGAGGCAGTCAAAATGATCCCTAGAATTCTTCCCTACCTTATTCCTGTGCTGAGATACAGGCTGCTCCAACCTGCTGTAAAATGCTTGATTTCGAGAGTGAGCGAAACTAATGAAAACATTGTTGGGGTAAAACCTAAAGGGAAAGGCCTAGCACCAAATCCAATTTGCCATCTGATCTAACTTCTGGAGGCAGTCAAAATGAATATTTGAATTCTTCCCTACCTTATTCCTCTGCTGAGATACAGGCTGCTCCAACCTGCTGTAAAATGCTTGATTTCCAGAGTGAGCGAAACTAATGAAAACATTGTTGGGGTAAAACCTAAAGGGAAAGGCCTAGCACCAAATTGCATTGGCCATCTGATCTAACTTCTGGAGGCAGTCAAAATGATCCTTAGAATTCTTCCCTACCTTATTCCTGTGCTGAGATACAGGCTGCTCCAACCTGCTGTAAAATGCTTGATGTCGAGAGTGAGCGAAACTAATGAAAACATTGTTGGGGTAAAACCTAAAGGGAAAGACCTAGCACCAAATTCCATTGGCCATCTGATCTAACTTCTGGAGGCAGTCAAAATGAGTATTTGAATTCTTCCCTACCTTATTCCTGTGCTGAGATACAGGCTGCTCCAACCTGCTGTAAAATGCTTGATTTCGAGAGTGAGCGAAACTAATGAAAACATTGTTGGGGTAAAACCTAAAGGGAAAGGCCTAGCACCAAATTGCATTGGCCATCTGATCTAACTTCTGGAGGCAGTCAAAATGAGTATTTGAATTCTTCCCTACCTTATTACTGTGCTGAGATACAGGCTGCTCCAACCTGCTGTAAAATGCTTGATTTCGAGAGTGGGCAAAACTAATGAAAACATTGTTGGGGTAAAACCTAAAGGGAAAGACCTAGCACCAAATCCAATTTGCCATCTGATCTAACTTCTGGAGGCAGTCAAAATGATCCTTAGAATTCTTCCCTACCTTATTCCTGTGCTGAGATACAGGCTGCTCCAACCTGCTGTAAAATGCTTGATTTCGAGAGTGAGCGAAACTAATGAAAACATTGTTGGGGTAAAACCTAAAGGGAAAGACCTAGCACCAAATCCAATTTGCCATCTGATCTAACTTCTGGAGGCAGTCAAAATGATCCTTAGAATTCTTCCCTACCTTATTCCTCTGCTGAGATACAGGCTGCTCCAACCTGCTGTAAAATGCTTGATTTCGAGTGTGAGCGAAACTAATGAAAACATTGTTGGGGTAAAACCTAAAGGGAAAGACCTAGCACCAAATTCCATTGGCCATCTGATCTAACTTCTGGAGGCAGTCAAAATGAGTATTTGAATTCTTCCCTACCTTATTCCTGTGCTGAGATACAGGCTGCTCCAACCTGCTGTAAAATGCTTGATTTCGAGAGTGAGCGAAACTAATGAAAACATTGTTGGGGTAAAACCTAAAGGGAAAGGCCTAGCACCAAATTGCATTGGCCATCTGATCTAACTTCTGGAGGCAGTCAAAATGAGTATTTGAATTCTTCCCTACCTTATTCCTGTGCTGAGATACAGGCTGCTCCATCCTGCTGTAAAATGCTTGATTTCGAGAGTGAGCGAAACTAATGAAAACATTGTTGGGGTAAAACCTAAAGGGAAAGGCCTAGCACCAAATTGCATTGGCCATCTGATCTAACTTCTGGAGGCAGTCAAAATGATCCTTAGAATTCTTCCCTACCTCATTCCTGTGCTGAGATACAGGCTGCTCCAACCTGCTGTAAAATGCTTGATTTCGAGAGTGAGCGAAACTAATGAAAACATTGTTGGGGTAAAACCTAAAGGGAAAGACCTAGCACCAAATCCAATTTGCCATCTGATCTAACTTCTGGAGGCAGTCAAAATGATCCCTAGAATTCTTCCCTACCTTATTCCTGTGCTGAGATACAGGCTGCTCCAACCTGCTGTAAAATGCTTGATTTCGAGAGTGAGCGAAACTAATGAAAACATTGTTGGGGTAAAACCTAAAGGGAAAGACCTAGCACCAAATTCCATTGGCCATCTGATCTAACTTCTGGAGGCAGTCAAAATGATCCTTAGAATTCTTCCCTACCTTATTCCTGTGCTGAGATACAGGCTGCTCCAACCTGCTGTAAAATGCTTGATTTCGAGAGTGAGCGAAACTAATGAAAACATTGTTGGGGTAAAACCTAAAGGGAAAGACCTAGCACCAAATTCCATTGGCCATCTGATCTAACTTCTGGAGGCTGTCAAAATGAGTATTTGAATTCTTCCCTACCTTATTCCTGTGCTGAGATACAGGCTGCTCCAACCTGCTGTAAAATGCTTGATTTCGAGAGTGAGCGAAACTAATGAAAACATTGTTGGGGTAAAACCTAAAGGGAAAGACCTAGCGCCAAATCCAATTTGCCATCTGATCTAACTTCTGGAGGCAGTCAAAATGATCCTTAGAATTCTTCCCTGCCTTATTCCTGTGCTGAGATACAGGCTGCTCCAACCTGCTGTAAAATGCTTGATTTCGAGAGTGAGCGAAACTAATGAAAACATTGTTGGGGTAAAACCTAAAGGGAAAGGCCTAGCACCAAATTGCATTGGCCATCTGATCTAACTTCTGGAGGCAGTCAAAATGATCCTTAGAATTCTTCCCTACCTTATTCCTGTGCTGAGATACAGGCTGCTCCAACCTGCTGTAAAATGCTTGATTTCGAGAGTGAGCGAAACTAATGAAAACATTGTTGGGGTAAAACCTAAAGGGAAAGGAATAGCACCAAATACAATTTGCCATCTGATCTAACTTCTGGAGGCAGTCAAAATGATCCTTAGAATTCTTCCCTACCTTATTCCTGTGCTGAGATACAGGCTGCTCCAACCTGCTGTAAAATGCTTGATTTTGAGAGTGAGCGAAACTAATGAAAACATTGTTGGGGTAAAACCTAAAGGGAAAGGCCTAGCACCAAATTGCATTGGCCATCTGATCTAACTTCTGGAGGCAGTCAAAATGAGTATTTGAATTCTTCCCTACATTATTCCTGTGCTGAGATACAGGCTGCTCCAACCTGCTGTAAAATGCTTGATTTCGAGAGTGAGCGAAACTAATGAAAACATTGTTGGGGTAAAACCTAAAGGGAAAGACCTAGCACCAAATCCAATTTGCCATCTGATCTAACTTCTGGAGGCAGTCAAAATGATCCTTAGAATTCTTCCCTACCTTATTCCTGTGCTGAGATACAGGCTGCTCCAACCTGCTGTAAAATGCTTGATTTCGAGAGTGAGCGAAACTAATGAAAACATTGTTGGGGTAAAACCTAAAGGGAAAGACCTAGCACCAAATCCAATTTGCCATCTGATCTAACTTCTGGAGGCAGTCAAAATGATCCTTAGAATTCTTCCCTACCTTATTCCTGTGCTGAGATACAGGCTGCTCCAACCTGCTGTAAAATGCTTGATTTCGAGAGTGAGCGAAACTAATGAAAACATTGTTGGGGTAAAACCTAAAGGGAAAGACCTAGCACCAAATCCAATTTGCCATCTGATCTAACTTCTGGAGGCAGTCAAAATGATCCTTAGAATTCTTCCCTACCTTATTCCTGTGCTGAGATACAGGCTGCTCCAACCTGCTGTAAAATGCTTGATTTCGAGAGTGAGCGAAACTAATGAAAACATTGTTGGGGTAAAACCTAAAGGGAAAGGCCTAGCACCAAATTGCATTGGCCATCTGATCTAACTTCTGGAGGCAGTCAAAATGAGTATTTGAATTCTTCCCTACCTTATTCCTGTGCTGAGATACAGGCTGCTCCAACCTGCTGTAAAATGCTTGATTTCGAGAGTGAGCGAAACTAATGAAAACAATTGTTGGGGTAAAACCTAAAGGGAAAGACCTAGCACCAAATCCAATTTGCCATCTGATCTAACTTCTGGAGGCAGTCAAAATGATCCTTAGAATTCTTCCCTACCTTATTCCTGTGCTGAGATACAGGCTGCTCCAACCTGCTGTAAAATGCTTGATTTCGAGAGTGAGCGAAACTAATGAAAACATTGTTGGGGTAAAACCTAAAGGGAAAGACCTAGCACCAAATCCAATTTGCCATCTGATCTAACTTCTGGAGGCAGTCAAAATGATCCTTAGAATTCTTCCCTACCTTATTCCTGTGCTGAGATACAGGCTGCTCCAACCTGCTGTAAAATGCTTGATTTCGAGAGTGAGCGAAACTAATGAAAACATTGTTGGGGGTAAAACCTAAAGGGAAAGGCCTAGCACCAAATTGCATTGGCCATCTGATCTAACTTCTGGAGGCAGTCAAAATGAGTATTTGAATTCTTCCCTACCTTATTCCTGTGCTGAGATACAGGCTGCTCCAACCTGCTGTAAAATGCTTGATTTCGAGAGTGAGCGAAACTAATGAAAACATTGTTGGGGTAAAACCTAAAGGGAAAGACCTAGCACCAAATTCCACTGGCCATCTGATCTAACTTCTGGAGGCAGTCAAAATGAGTATTTGAATTCTTCCCCTACCTTATTCCTGTGCTGAGATACAGGCTGCTCCAACCTGCTGTAAAATGCTTGATTTCGAGAGTGAGCGAAACTAATGAAAACATTGTTGGGGTAAAACCTAAAGGGAAAGACCTAGCACCAAATCCAATTTGCCATCTGATCTAACTTCTGGAGGCAGTCAAAATGATCCCTAGAATTCTTCCCTACCTTATTCCTGTGCTGAGATACAGGCTGCTCCAACCTGCTGTAAAATGCTTGATTTCGAGAGTGAGCGAAACTAATGAAAACATTGTTGGGGTAAAACCTAAAGGGAAAGGCCTAGCACCAAATCCAATTTGCCATCTGATCTAACTTCTGGAGGCAGTCAAAATGAGTATTTGAATTCTTCCCTACCTTATTCCTGTGCTGAGATACAGGCTGCTCCAACCTGCTGTAAAATGCTTGATTTCGAGAGTGAGCGAAACTAATGAAAACATTGTTGGGGTAAAACCTAAAGGGAAAGGCCTAGCACCAAATTGCATTGGCCATCTGATCTAACTTCTGGAGGCAGTCAAAATGAGTATTTGAATTCTTCCCTACCTTATTCCTGTGCTGAGATACAGGGTGCTCCAACCTGCTGTAAAATGCTTGATTTCGAGAGTGAGCGAAACTAATGAAAACATTGTTGGGGTTAAAACCTAAAGGGAAAGGCCTAGCACCAAATTGCATTGGCCATCTGATCTAACTTCTGGAGGCAGTCAAAATGAGTATTTGAATTCTTCCCTACCTTATTCCTGTGCTGAGATACAGGCTGCTCCAACCTGCTGTAAAATGCTTGATTTCGAGAGTGAGCGAAACTAATGAAAACATTGTTGGGGTAAAACCTAAAGGGAAAGACCTAGCACCAAATCCAATTTGCCATCTGATCTAACTTCTGGAGGCAGTCAAAATGATCCTTAGAATTCTTCCCTACCTTATTCCTGTGCTGAGATACAGGCTGCTCCAACCTGCTGTAAAATGCTTGATTTCGAGAGTGAGCGAAACTAATGAAAACATTGTTGGGGTAAAACCTAAAGGGAAAGGCCTAGCACCAAATTGCATTGGCCATCTGATCTAACTTCTGGAGGCAGTCAAAATGAGTATTTGAATTCTTCCCTACCTTATTCCTGTGCTGAGATACAGGCTGCTCCAACCTGCTGTAAAATGCTTGATTTCGAGAGTGAGCGAAACTAATGAAAACATTGTTGGGGTAAAACCTAAAGGGAAAGACCTAGCACCAAATCCAATTTGCCATCTGATCTAACTTCTGGAGGCAGTCAAAATGATCCTTAGAATTCTTCCCTACCTTATTCCTGTGCTGAGATACAGGCTGCTCCAACCTGCTGTAAAATGCTTGATTTCGAGAGTGAGCGAAACTAATGAAAACATTGTTGGGGTAAAACCTAAAGGGAAAGGCCTAGCACCAAATTGCATTGGCCATCTGATCTAACTTCTGGAGGCAGTCAAAATGATCCTTAGAATTCTTCCCTACCTTATTCCTGTGCTGAGATACAGGCTGCTCCAACCTGCTGTAAAATGCTTGATTTCGAGAGTGAGCGAAACTAATGAAAACATTGTTGGGGTAAAACCTAAAGGGAAAGGCCTAGCACCAAATTGCATTGGCCATCTGATCTAACTTCTGGAGGCAGTCAAAATGAGTATTTGAATTCTTCCCTACCTTATTCCTGTGCTGAGATACAGGCTGCTCCAACCTGCTGTAAAATGCTTGATTTCGAGAGTGAGCGAAACTAATGAAAACATTGTTGGGGTAAAACCTAAAGGGAAAGACCTAGCACCAAATCCAATTTGCCATCTGATCTAACTTCTGGAGGCAGTCAAAATGATCCCTAGAATTCTTCCCTACCTTATTCCTGTGCTGAGATACAGGCTGCTCCAACCTGCTGTAAAATGCTTGATTTCGAGAGTGAGCGAAACTAATGAAAACATTGTTGGGGTAAAACCTAAAGGGAAAGGCCTAGCACCAAATCCAATTTGCCATCTGATCTAACTTCTGGAGGCAGTCAAAATGAGTATTTGAATTCTTCCCTACCTTATTCCTGTGCTGAGATACAGGCTGCTCCAACCTGCTGTAAAATGCTTGATTTCGAGAGTGAGCGAAACTAATGAAAACATTGTTGGGGTAAAACCTAAAGGGAAAGGCCTAGCACCAAATTGCATTGGCCATCTGATCTAACTTCTGGAGGCAGTCAAAATGAGTATTTGAATTCTTCCCTACCTTATTCCTGTGCTGAGATACAGGCTGCTCCAACCTGCTGTAAAATGCTTGATTTCGAGAGTGAGCGAAACTAATGAAAACATTGTTGGGGTAAAACCTAAAGGGAAAGGCCTAGCACCAAATTGCATTGGCCATCTGATCTAACTTCTGGAGGCAGTCAAAATGATCCTTAGAATTCTTCCCTACCTTATTCCTGTGCTGAGATACAGGCTGCTCCAACCTGCTGTAAAATGCTTGATTTCGAGAGTGAGCGAAACTAATGAAAACATTGTTGGGGTAAAACCTAAAGGGAAAGACCTAGCACCAAATCCAATTTGCCATCTGATCTAACTTCTGGAGGCAGTCAAAATGAGCATTTGAATTCTTCCCTACCTTATTCCTGTGCTGAGATACAGGCTGCTCCAACCTGCTGTAAAATGCTTGATTTCGAGAGTGAGCGAAACTAATGAAAACATTGTTGGGGTAAAACCTAAAGGGAAAGGCCTAGCACCAAATCCAATTTGCCATCTGATCTAACTTCTGGAGGCAGTCAAAATGATCCTTAGAATTCTTCCCTACCTTATTCCTGTGCTGAGATACAGGCTGCTCCAACCTGCTGTAAAATGCTTGATTTCGAGAGTGAGCGAAACTAATGAAAACATTGTTGGGGTAAAACCTAAAGGGAAAGGCCTAGCACCAAATTGCATTGGCCATCTGATCTAACTTCTGGAGGCAGTCAAAATGATCCTTAGAATTCTTCCCTGCCTTATTCCTGTGCTGAGATACAGGCTGCTCCAACCTGCTGTAAAATGCTTGATTTCGAGAGTGAGCGAAACTAATGAAAACATTGTTGGGGTAAAACCTAAAGGGAAAGACCTAGCACCAAATCCAATTTGCCATCTGATCTAACTTCTGGAGGCAGTCAAAATGATCCTTAGAATTCTTCCCTACCTTATTCCTGTGCTGAGATACAGGGCTGCTCCAACCTGCTGTAAAATGCTTGATTTCGAGAGTGAGCGAAACTAATGAAAAACATTGTTGGGGTAAAACCTAAAGGGAAAGGCCTAGCACCAAATTGCATTGGCCATCTGATCTAACTTCTGGAGGCAGTCAAAATGAGTATTTGAATTCTTCCCTACCTTATTCCTGTGCTGAGATACAGGCTGCTCCAACCTGCTGTAAAATGCTTGATTTCGAGAGTGAGCGAAACTAATGAAAACATTGTTGGGGTAAAACCTAAAGGGAAAGACCTAGCACCAATTTGCATTGGCCATCTGATCTAACTTCTGGAGGCAGTCAAAATGAGTATTTGAATTCTTCCCCTACCTTATTCCTGTGCTGAGATACAGGCTGCTCCAACCTGCTGTAAAATGCTTGATTTCGAGAGTGAGCGAAACTAATGAAAACATTGTTGGGGTAAAACCTAAAGGGAAAGACCTAGCACCAAATCCAATTGCCATCTGATCTAACTTCTGGAGGCAGTCAAAATGAGCATTTGAATTCTTCCCCTACCTTATTCCTGTGCTGAGATACAGGCTGCTCCAACCTGCTGTAAAATGCTTGATTTCGAGAGTGAGCGAAACTAATGAAAACATTGTTGGGGTAAAACCTAAAGGGAAAGACCTAGCACCAAATCCAATTTGCCATCTGATCTAACTTCTGGAGGCAGTCAAAATGATCCTTAGAATTCTTCCCTACCTTATTCCTCTGCTGAGATACAGGCTGCTCCAACCTGCTGTAAAATGCTTGATTTCGAGAGTGAGCGAAACTAATGAAAACATTGTTGGGGTAAAACCTAAAGGGAAAGGCCTAGCACCAAATCCAATTTGCCATCTGATCTAACTTCTGGAGGCAGTCAAAATGAGTATTTGAATTCTTCCCTACATTATTCCTGTGCTGAGATACAGGCTGCTCCAACCTGCTGTAAAATGCTTGATTTCGAGAGTGAGCGAAACTAATGAAAACATTGTTGGGGTAAAACCTAAAGGGAAAGACCTAGCACCAAATCCAATTTGCCATCTGATCTAACTTCTGGAGGCAGTCAAAATGATCCTTAGAATTCTTCCCTACCTTATTCCTGTGCTGAGATACAGGCTGCTCCAACCTGCTGTAAAATGCTTGATTTCGAGAGTGAGCGAAACTAATGAAAACATTGTTGGGGTAAAACCTAAAGGGAAAGACCTAGCACCAAATCCAATTTGCCATCTGATCTAACTTCTGGAGGCAGTCAAAATGATCCTTAGAATTCTTCCCTACCTTATTCCTGTGCTGAGATACAGGCTGCTCCAACCTGCTGTAAAATGCTTGATTTCGAGAGTGAGCGAAACTAATGAAAACATTGTTGGGGTAAAACCTAAAGGGAAAGACCTAGCACACCAAATCCAATTTGCCATCTGATCTAACTTCTGGAGGCAGTCAAAATGATCCTTAGAATTCTTCCCTACCTTATTCCTGTGCTGAGATACAGGCTGCTCCAACCTGCTGTAAAATGCTTGATTTCGAGAGTGAGCGAAACTAATGAAAACATTGTTGGGGTAAAACCTAAAGGGAAAGGCCTAGCACCAAATTGCATTGGCCATCTGATCTAACTTCTGGAGGCAGTCAAAATGAGTATTTGAATTCTTCCCTACCTTATTCCTGTGCTGAGATACAGGCTGCTCCAACCTGCTGTAAAATGCTTGATTTCGAGAGTGAGCGAAACTAATGAAAACATTGTTGGGGTAAAACCTAAAGGGAAAGACCTAGCACCAAATCCAATTTGCCATCTGATCTAACTTCTGGAGGCAGTCAAAATGATCCTTAGAATTCTTCCCTACCTTATTCCTGTGCTGAGATACAGGCTGCTCCAACCTGCTGTAAAATGCTTGATTTCGAGAGTGAGCGAAACTAATGAAAACATTGTTGGGGTAAAACCTAAAGGGAAAGACCTAGCACCAAATCCAATTTGCCATCTGATCTAACTTCTGGAGGCAGTCAAAATGATCCTTAGAATTCTTCCCTACCTTATTACTGTGCTGAGATACAGGCTGCTCCAACCTGCTGTAAAATGCTTGATTTCGAGAGTGAGCGAAACTAATGAAAACATTGTTGGGGTAAAACCTAAAGGGAAAGGCCTAGCACCAAATTGCATTGGCCATCTGATCTAACTTCTGGAGGCAGTCAAAATGAGTATTTGAATTCTTCCCTACCTTATTCCTGTGCTGAGATACAGGCTGCTCCAACCTGCTGTAAAATGCTTGATTTCGAGAGTGAGCGAAACTAATGAAAACATTGTTGGGGTAAAACCTAAAGGGAAAGACCTAGCACCAAATTCCACTGGCCATCTGATCTAACTTCTGGAGGCAGTCAAAATGAGT